>NC_090734.1:146565657-146570657 GCF_036898095.1 Palaemon carinicauda
ATCAAGTCATAACAGTAATTTTGAAAAGAAATATAACTCTTGCGAAACTTTTCATCAATTACAGGAATTTCATATTTGTGGAAGTAAAAACAAAATGAAAAATTCTTTCTAAGACTCTAATCGAAAAATTCCAAGAGTGGCGTGACTGGCTTTCCTCTATTGAACTTTTTTTTCTTTTTGTCCCTTTGTTTTAGCTGAACATATATTTATATAAATACTGTTTATTGGGCTTGCCTGACACCAATTTGTATATGTTTACTGTTTATCTATTCACCAGTTGCCTTTGATTTTTTTTTTTTCGTCATCTCATTACACTCATTCATAAATTTTTCCATTTTGATATACTCATTCTTATACCTTTTTTCCATAATAGGAATTTGCCTCTTCAGACAATTTTGCTACTAAATATTTCCCCCTGCATTTTCCCTACTTATTATATCCTATCCAAAAATGTTCTTTCTTGGTATTTTTTCCTATATGATTTCTCATTAGTATTTCTTTTCTAAGATTATTTATTTTTAATATGTTTATTCCTAATGATTCCTCCTCAACATTTCTATCACCAAATTTGTTCTCCAGAATTTATGGTTTTTAATTTAATTGCCTTTTATAGTTTATTTAGGACCCTTTTTAGTTGCTTAGGGTAGACAGGGTGTAAAATCTCGAAGGTTATGACAAGAAAATCACATTTTAAAAGGGAATCAAACACAAGAGCCTCATCTAACCTAAGGTTCTCCACCTATCCTAACCTAACCTTCTCCACCTATCCTAACCTAACCTAACCTTCACCTATCCTGACCTAACCTAACCTAGGAGCCATATACTTTCCTACTTAACTCTGGTAAATCTATTCTATCGCTTGAGGGTGACAGCATTAAACTGCGCAACGTGGAGAAAGACTTCCAATGTCTAGTATTATTATTTTTAGTATTTTTCCTGCAGGAAAGATATGAATTAACGGTGTTTGCTTCAGAAGACTTTGATAATTGTAAACAATCTGGTACTTAAAATATCAAGGGAATCGAAATTCAGTTGAATTAATCTTCGCGTAAGTGCAGACACTCATTTAGTTAAACTGTATTCTTACTTTAATTTTTACTTTCACGGCTGCTTTTCCGGTCCCATACAGCAGGGGGACCTTACTCTCTACAGAACCTCCACTGTCGTTTTACCTTGTTCGTTCAGAGTATTTAACGTTTCATATCACGTAGTGTTCATTTACTGTTAAATCGTCACTGTTATACGACTCACGGAGTAACTTTTATGAATGAGTCCGAGAGCCCCACCAGTCCTACCCTCTCTCGGTATGTTTATAAATCAAGCAAATAGACTTCCATATCCCTAGCTTACCAAGCGCTGTAATTGTTCAGTGGCCACTTTCCTCTTGGTAAGGGTAGAAGAGACTTTTTAGCTATAGTAAGCAGCTCTTCTAGGAGAAGGACACTCCAAAATCAAACCATTGTTTTCTAGTCTTGGGTAGTGTCATAGCCTCTTTACAATGGTCTTCCTCTGTTTTGTGTTAGAGTTCTCTTGCTTAAGGGCACACTCGGGCTCACTATTCTATGTTATTTATCTTCCTCTTGTTTTGTTAAAGTTTATATAGGAGATATCTATTTTAATGTTACTCTTTTCAATTTATTCTATTTGTCCTTGTTTCCTTTCCTCACTGGGCTACTTTCCCTGTTGGAGCCCCAGGGCTTATAGCATCCTGCTTTTCCAACTAGGGTTGTAGCTTAATAATAATAATAATAATAATAATAGTAATAATAATAATAATAAGACGAAGTTTCTACCCTGAATAATAATAATAATAATAATAATAATAATAATAATAATGATAATAATAATAATAATAATAATAATAATAATAATAATAATATGCTTCCCAACCGGCTTTACTTCTGGCAAGGTAACATTGAATTATAATATTTCACAAATCGTAAAACTAGCTTCGTATTATTGTATTTCAAACAAAAATAAACAACATTTGACAAGTAATTAGAAAGTTTACGCCAGTCGCTATCATGCAATATTTTTATAACTTTTGGATACAAAACTTCAGCATTAAATCTCTCTCTCTCTCTCTCTCTCTCTCTCTCTCTCTCTCTCTCTCTCTCTCTCTCCGTGCCATGTCTTCTTCATTTTGAAAAGTAAATTCCAGATAGATTTCACAACAGATATCATTTTTAAGACAAAAATAAAAGAACGTCGACTTATGTTTGCTTTGTAAACACGCTGCCAGTCCTATAAATTTTGAGGGAAAATTGGCATTGGAGAATTCAGAACACACACACACACACACACACACACACACACACACACACACACACACTCTCTCTCTCTCTCTCTCTCTCTCTCTCTCTCTCTCTCTCTCTCTCGGCATGACAATACTAATCCTAGATAATTAATTCAACCATATTTTTTTTCTTTATTCCAAGAATTTTAATTTCATTCTTATTTGATTCTTATTATAAAAATCAATATCATCAGTGAGCGGCAAAAAAAAAAAAAATATGATAAATACCTAAGGTAAGAAACTTACAGACTGAAATAAGGCAATAAGACATCAACAACAACAATAATAATAACAACAACGACGACAACAACACACGCAGACATTTCTAGTCCAATGTAGGACAAAGGTGTCAGATATGTTCTTTTAGGGATTCATGTCTGGGGTTTGGCCATTTTCATCACCGCACTGGCCATTGCGGGTTGGTGATGGTGGAAAACTTTAGTCTGATGGCTCACAGCAAACCAACCTTGTATGGGTGGCCCTGACTAGTACAGGTTCGCTGGTCATGGTAATACGCCAACCCTTTCACCACGTTAAGGTATTCCCACTTGGAAAGGTTAATAAAAGCAAAGTAAATCAAATAATACTGATTCAATTTAGATTTACTATGCATTGTTTATTAAGAAAGTTCTGCTTTCATGCTTATTGATAGCCAGTGCTCTGGTTATCTAGCCAATAATGCAGAACTTCTCATTAATACTATATACTTTATCTTGAATATTGTCAAACATCATATTTTATCACTGGCGATATTATACCTTTTCATGTTTGGTCGCAACGAATGAAAATAATACCTCATTTATCCATCAGTTTATACGCTCTTCAAATAAAGTACATGAAAAAATTATCATTAATCCATTTAACGATCAAGATATACTAAAAAATCAAAGTATCTGTGAACAGAATACAAACATTCTCAAGACAACTTCTTGTTGGGCTCAATAATGCGTAGCTTGACGATATGCCAGACAGAGAAACACCAAATAATACATTCGTAATTTATGTTTTAGTTCCACAGAAGAATCGTATCGGGAAATACAATATATACGAGATTACTCGAAGTTACAAAGTAAAAAAAAATACATTGCGTAAGTGGATAATAGTAATTTATTATCTGACGTAGTGATAAATTATTCATTACACTACTCGCCAGAAAAGTGGTGCTTCTTATTGCCTAGAATCATTACATGAAGTTACCCAATAAAACATTACATAAAAATATTGTTCAGGGATTATTTTAGGCCTGGTCTAAATATCATGGGATATCTCAAGTTGTCGAATTATTGAAGATTTTAATTGCATATTGTTTCGACAAATGAAAGGTTGTGGGAATAAGAGGAAAACAAGAACGGAAATATACAGTAGAGAGAGAGAGAGAGAGAGAGAGAGAGAGAGAGGAGAGAGAGAGAGAGAGAGAGAGAGAGAGAGAGAGAGACTAACTCCTTGAGAGAACGTGAGAGGGATATAACATCGTGGTCTATGAAGAGAGAGAGAGAGAGAGAGAGCGAGAGAGAGAGAGAGAGAGAGAGAGAGAGAGAGAGAGAGAGAGAAAATAAAAAAGTATTAGCTAATCCTATATAATTAAACCAGACATTTTTTTTATTCCAAGAATTTTAATTTCATTCTTCTCCTAATCTGATTCTTAAAACGTACTATCACCAAATAATACTTACTTATTTACGTAGCACGAATGAAATGTCATTATTTCTTCAACTGCTCGGTTTACAGTATAAAGGCAAAGATTTCTGATTTCAGTTCCAGTTCATTAGAATGGATGCTCACCAGAACGTCAGCCGGGTAAGCCCAACCCCCCATTGTGTTTCTCAACCACATCAGGGACCACTCCCAGTAAACTGCTTAAACTCACGGTCCCGAGCTAGGATCGATCTGCTGCCATGCGAATGTTAGGCGAACGCGTTACCATTCTACTAGCCAGGAGGCTGATGCCTCCTTTTGTATTTTAATCTTGGCTAAGATATTTTTGTATCAAAACGATGAGAAGCTCATATTTTGATAAGATTCTTCAAACTATTTGTTTTTTAACGCTGCGGTGGCCTGGTGGTAGCTTCCTTGCTTGGCAATTGCCGGACTGGGGTTCGAGTCCCGCTCAAATTCGCTAGTTCCTTTGATCACTGCAACCTCACCGTCCTTGTAAGCTAAGGATGGAGGTTTTGGAGAGCCTATAGTTATATCTGCTGAGTCATCAACAGGCATTGCATGGCCTTCCTTGGTCCTAGCTATGTAATATAGTCGGTCTCTATGTATATATGTGTGTATGTGTATATATATATGTATAAATATGTGTGTATATATATATATATATATATATATATATTATATATATATATATATATATATATATATATATATATATATATATATATATATATATATATATATATATATATATGTATAGGCTATATATATATATATATATATATATATGTTTATATATATATATATATATATATATATATATATATATATATATATATATATATATATATATATATATGCAGTATATGATGAATTTTGCACATTGAGGCGTGTTTTTCATAGTCAAATAAACCATAAAATATATTCCTCCTAATATATGTTTATTATCTATTTATTATCATATATACATAATATGATAACTTTTCAGATAATGTAATAAAAAAAAATCATAATGGGTTTTGATGTTTTGAAGGAGGAAAAACTCTCA
>NC_090734.1:146585657-146588157 GCF_036898095.1 Palaemon carinicauda
AAGGGAAAGTGAACCGTAACCAGAGAGAATTATTAGCCAACTTGGACACTGGGTCATGTAGTGCTAACGTTTGGTTGGTGTGGGGTTCATTACTGAGCTAATGTCTACCAGTCCCCTTGGTTGTTTTAAATGATGAAACCCATATGGTGTTATCTAAATTGTCTGATAGATTATGAAGACACTGATCTATAAAACAAAAAAACAATAATTAATTTCCAGTACATTCTGACAGGTTGTATAAGATATTAGAGACAACATGTCTGGGTATGAAAAGGTATGATTAGGAAAAACATTCTTTATAGATAAAACCGAAAGTTTCTCTGTTCGTCCAGATTTGGAGCTCCAACTGTTGTCTTTATTCACTCCAAAATATGTTTCCTAAGCAGTTCAAAATATGCTTACCCTTCACCCTAAAATATGTTCACTGTGGCCTCCAAAATATGTTTCATATGCACAACAAATTGTTTCCCATTCACACCAAAATATGTTTCCTATTCACCCCAAAATATGTGAAACAAAGCCTTGAGGACTCCAGTTATTATATAGGCTAAAAGAATTCCAACATATATATATATATATATATATATATATATATATATATATATATATATATATATATATATATATATATATATATATATAAAAACCACGACGTGACATTCAAGTGAACTAAACTGAAAACTATCAAGTGTTTGAGACCATTATACAATAGCAACAACAATAAATACAACCATATCTATTCCACCGCAGGATAAAGGCCTCAGGCATGTCCTTAGTCATGTCTGAGGTTTGGCCATTTTCATCACCACGCTGGCCAGTGTGAATTGGTGATGGTGTGAGACTCTAGCCTGATCGCTCATAGCAAACCAACCTAGTATGGGTGGGCCTGATTAATACAGCTTTGCTGGGGATATACAAACCCTTTTATTTCGTTAGGTTCTGCGTTAATTTATAACATATACGCAAATATTTTTTTTTTTTTTTTGAGATCTTATTGTACTAATATTCTTTTAATTAAAGGAAGTTTATTTAACATAAAGAAAAGGCACGACATAAATAGCAGAGATAAATCGATAAATTCCCCCAAATTCGTCTTCAAAATATGACTAAATTCGAAAAAAAAATCCAAACATTCTTCATTAACATTAAATGAACCAGAGGAAGGTTATTTTTCGAGCATATGCAAATCCACTTATAATCCTGAATGCAATTTCCCCCAAGAAAAGTTTACGAGGAACTTAAGGAGAAAACGTCACTGTTTGACTCTGATTCTGACTATTTGATTCCTCGAGGAGCCAAAGAATAGGTCACGCCCTCGTCTCTCATCACAAATCAGGTTGTTATTTCATTTTTCCCAATTTTGAGACAATCGTTTATTCAATTTTCCCAATTTTGAGACAATCGTTTATTATTTAATTTTTCCTAATTTTGGGACAATCGTCTGTTATTTCCAATTTAAGGCACTCTTTTATTATTTAATTTTTCCCAATTTTGGGACAATCGTTTATCATTTAATTTTTCCCGATTTTGGGACGATAGTTTATCGTTTAATTTTTCCCTATTTTGGGACAATCTTTCATCATTTCATTTTTCCCAATTTTGAGACAATAGTTTATCATTTCCTTTTTCCCTATTTTGGTACAATCTTTTATCATTTCATTTTCCCGACTTTGGGACGATAGTTTTTCATTCAATTTTTCCCTATTTTTGGACAATCTTTCATCATTTCATTTTTCCCAATTTTGAGACAATAGTTTATCATTTCCTTTTTCCCTATTTTGGGACAATCTTTTATCATTTCATTTTTCCCAATTTTGGGAAAATCGTTTGTTTTATTTTTCCAAATTTTGACACAATTGTTTGTTGTTTAGTTTTCCAATTTTGGACAATCGTTTATTGTTTTATTTTTCCAAATTTTGACAATTGTTTATTGTTTAATTTTTCCAATTTTGGACAATCGTTTATTGTTTTACATTTCTCAGATTTAAGACGATCGTTTATTATTTCAATTTCCTAATTTTGGGACGATAGATTATCTTTTCATTTTCCCAATTTTGGAACAAGCGTTTTTCATTCAATTTTCCCCAAGTTTTGAGACAATCGTAAATCATTTCATTTTTCCCCCAAATTTAGGACAATCGTTTATTTCAATTTTCCCTATTTTAACCCGATAGTTTGTTTTATTTTTCCTAATTTTAGAACAATTGTTTATTTAATTTTTCCTAATTTTGGGACAATAGTTCACCATTTTACTTTAACCAGTTTTGGATAATCGTTTATTTTATTTTAAACCAACTTTGAGATATTATTGTTGAAACCTCGTTTGTAATTTCTTGATTTCGCTGATGATAATTGATGAAGGAAGCGTAGAAGAGATAATGGCAAATACCAGACCTGTTAAGAGATTTTTTTCAGTTAAAGGCAATATTTGTTCTTCGAAGAATTTTTTTTAAGATAATTCAAATCATCGGGTGAATTTCGACGCAAGAATACAAAATCA
>NC_090734.1:146600657-146603157 GCF_036898095.1 Palaemon carinicauda
ACAATCCAATTGAGTTCAGTTCCCCTAATTCAGTAACAGAGAGGGCCGGGTTAGAAGCGGGGACGGGGGGTGGGGGGGGGGCGCTGTTAGGATGGTGTGGTGTGGTGTGGTGTGGGAATGGTGGAACTAATTTCTCTTCACAAAACCATTTAATAGTGTGCTTTTTATCTCTAACATGGGCAAGCATTGCATTATCATCTTGAGCATATCTGACACGTTCCTTATCTTACGCAATACTCTTTTCAATAGCTTAACTAGTTTGACCCATACAGAATTTTTCACATGTATTGCATGGAATACGATATACACATCCCTTGGTAATGTCAGGAAAATTCTTTATTAGGGCTGTTTTTTTATTGTATTGCTACTTTTAAATGCTATATTGAGGTTGAAATATTTCAACAGTTGGGGATTTTCTTTAAAGGAATGACTATATGGCAATACGAGTAGGTTTTGTATATTACAGTTTTCACTGTTATCATCACCGAAGAAAGTCTTTTTTGTTCTTGTTGTTCTTAGTGTAATTGGCAGATTATTATTACTTATTCTCATTATTCCAGCCACCCACTTCATCACCAAGTACGATAATTCGGTGTTGAGATCATCTAAGCCGATGAAAGGAAAAATCATATTTTGCTAAATAAATTATTTTAATGTTTTTTTTTTTTCACGTAATTTTGAGTTTTGGCTCAAACCTTCTTATCCTCTCTCGAAAACTGTTTTGCATTTTTACATGTTTACCCAGAGCCAAAGGCTTTTTCTTGCATTATACTTTGAGACAGGGTTGCCAGGTTTTCTAAATGAGAAAAGGCCAAATTAAAATCAACCACAGCTTTAAAAGGCCAACCCATTATTAGAAAAAGTCCAAAAATATAGTATTTAAAGCTCTCATTCTTTTCATAATATTACTAAAGGCAAACTAATTTCTGAAAAGGCCAAATTTCAGATTTTCGGCCTGAAAAAGGCCAACATGGCAACCCTGCTTTGAGAATTGCTTCTTACAACACCACTAGACATGCTGATTCTCTCTCTCTCTCTCTCTCTCTCTCCTCTCTCTCTCTCTCTCTCTCTCTCTCTCTCTCTCACGCGTTTAAAAAGAAGAATATTTCCTTGGGCCTAATGTATCCTATAGATTCTGTTCATTTCCTTTTCATTTTACAATATCCTTATTTTATTTCTAATGAAATCTTTGATCCTTTATAATGAATATCTTATGATGATTACAGAACCTGAGGTACTGTATCTATCGCATCTTTATGCCTACAGCTCTGCTCGTGCGGTGCACTGTAGAAGCCATTGCATAACTTGATTTAAAGCGTCTATGAGCACCTACTTGAAAAAAAATTTAGCCTTCTGATTTAATTGTTAACTCTATCTGTCGTGTAATTATTACGTCCAATTAATTTGAGACATTCTGTCAATTTACTTTTCAATGAGAATATTCTATCAAACTATATAACAAGCGAAGTGAAATTTTACTTTAAAATTTTCTAACGTCAATAGAATTATAAGCAATTGTTATAGAGAAAGATTTAATTCAAGCAGTTTTCAATGTGCGTTTAAAAAAGAATTCATGGCATTAATCTCTTGACAAATGTGGGCAAAATATTTTACGCCGAGAACACATTGCATTCAAGATATGATTTCTTTTTAAAGGCTGAATTTATATCAAAGGTCGGAAACATGAGAAAATAAATAGGAAGGGAATATTTACTTAAGACAGAGAAACCTGTTTGTGCTCGTTTAAAGGTTTTAAAGGTCGCTCATGAATGGCAGAGGCAAGGGACAGTGACGTTGTCCTAGCAAGCAGGACAATGCCCTAGAGACTGACCATATGTATTGTGAGAGAACCGAGATGAGAATGATCACCGCCCAGGACTCCTCTCCACCCAAGCTAGGACCATAAAGGGCCAGACAATGGCTGCTGGTGACTCAACAGATAGAACTATAGGCTCCCCCAAACCCGCCATCAGCAGTTAGACCTATAGGCTCCCCCAAACCCACCATCCTTAGCTCACAAGGATGGTAGGGTTGCAGTGACCAAAGGAACTAACGAGTTTGAGCGGGACTCGAACCCCAGTCTGGCAATCACCAGGCAAGGACGCTGCCACCCGGACACCACAACCCAGTCAGAAATGATAGAATATTTGCAATAAATATGAAAGACAGCTAAATTCCTCTTCCTCTATAAACATTTATCCATTTTAAAATATTTCATATTATAAAGCATTTCCTACGGCTATTAATTAGGGAAAAGCCCGTCCAGGTATTCATACGGTTATGAAATATGATGTTATTCATAAAATCATTTAATTCATAGGATTTACAACAACAACACTCAGCCACACTATTCTATCCGTTTTCTTATTTCCTTTCCTCACTGGGCTATTTTCCCTGTTGGAGCCGTTTTACTTATAGCATACTGCTTTTCCAACAAGGGTTATAGTTTAGCTAATAATAATAATAATAATAATAATAATAATAATAATAATAATGATAA
>NC_090734.1:146610657-146663157 GCF_036898095.1 Palaemon carinicauda
ATTCTAATTCCATATTTCCAATCTTCCTGTAGTCTCTTCTAAAAGCCTTTGAGTTTATTTTACCCTGAAATAATAGACTTCTGTCCATCAGCAGTTTGATTCCCAAAGCTCTTGAAATCTTTGACCTTTCAAATCTGTCTGAGCTCAGCATAGCAAGTTTAAAGATTTAAAGGCCACTAATGAATGGCAGAGGCAAGGGATAGTTACATTGCCCTATCAAGCAGGACAATGTCCTACAGATGGACTATATATACATATGATCAGCGCCCAAGCCCCCTCTCCACCCAAGCTAGGACCAAGGAGGGCCAGGCAATGGCCTCTGATGACTCAGCAGATTGACCTATGGGCTCTCCAAAACCCCCTCATCCTTAGCTCTCAAAGATGGTGAGGTTGCATTGACCAAAGGAACTAACGAGTTTGAGCGGGACTCTAACCCCCGTCTGGCTATCACCAGTTAGGGACGTTACCACTTCGGCCACCATAACCCTCTGGAATAGCCGTCCTTGGAGGAGAGAGGCACATTTGAGTTTAACCTGTAAGGTTTGTGAATATCCATTTAATGATAATCTTATCTTTCCCTTTCTAAGTGGGGATACCTTAACGTGGCCAAAGGATTTGTGTACTGTATCACTATGATAAGTCTCAAAGCATCAATATGTCGGTGGCCAATGCTGTGTTGAAAACTGGCCAAAACCTAGACATGAATAAGGACATGTCTGAGTCCTTTGTCCTACAGTGGACCTAGAAATGGTTGTTTCTCTAACCTTAATCTGTGCTGATCTGCTGAAATATTTTCATCAGGCTTCCAATCATTATTACGTTTGTTCTTTTATTGTCGTTTCATCTCTCTCTCTCTCTCTCTCTCCTCTCTCTCTCTCTCCTCTCCTCTCTCTCTCTCTCTCTCTCTCTGCACAGCAAAATTAATATACGTCCTTTAGATTTTGTAATTCTAATCATGAGTGATATGACATCGATAATTAGCAGCTAATTGAATCTGCCCTTTTCACGCACTCTGCCAACCCACCTTGCTTGTAAGTCATAAACGTTCTATGATCACACAAAAGGGAACGTTTGTTGCTTTGTCAGTAATTACTCTCTGCTTTGTAAACTTCTGTCTGCCAGTGAATTCGCGATAATAACGAAATCATTTTGACATTTTCGACTAAATATACCAATAACAGATACAAATCCCTCGATGATCATTAAATTCTCTTTGTTCGTTATGACCATGAGCTGTTTGATGGAGAATTGAAACTTATTGAGTAAGATTGTAATATGTTTTTTTTTTTCCAGATGTGTTGATTAAAATTTGGAAAGCAAGTTAAATACGGTAAAGAATATATATTTTTTTTCGATGGAAAGGAGAGAAGCATTATGTAGTTTCAAAGGGACTAGATATATATATTTTGAAAAGAAAATGGTATTTGCCGAGAAATGTGTATCAAACACAAATTCTATTTTCTGTGAAAGTGAAAAGCTTAAATAAATTAGTATATCCTCCTAAGTAATGAGAAAATAAAATAATGGTCTTATAGAAAATGGAATATGACTGATAGTAGGGGTAACCCTTTTAGTTACAGGAAATCTAGCAAATGAAATTTTCAATTCATATTTTAACATTGGGAGAGAGAGAGAGAGAGAGAGAGAGAGAGAGAGAGAGAGAGAGAGAGAGAGAGAGAGAGAGAGGGGGGGGGGTAATTTTCTACTATGTGCATTTTGCCATTATTGAATGCTCTTCTGACATCGAAACTATATTTTTCTTTTCCTGATTCATTCTTCTTTTGTGCCGGAATCTCATTTGGTCCCATCGGATGATCTTTCCTTCTCATATATCTGAGATACATTGGAGGATACGGGTTGCATCCCTGGCAAAGTTGCGATAGGAGATTGGGGAAAATGAGATTGCGGTTTTCAGCTACATTTTCACTTTATTATTATTATTATTATTATTATTATTATTATTATTATTATTATTATTATTATTATTATTATTATTATACGTGACCCGTCTTAAATGACACATATCCTCTCTCACTAGGGTATGACTATTTCCTCTCTCCCTCCTTACCCGAGAGATTGGGAGAGCTCTGTGTAATCGGTAACACACACACACACACACACACACATATTTTATATATATATATATATATATATATATATATATATATATATATATATATATATATATATATATATGTGTGTGTGTGTATATATAATATATATATATATATATTATTGGTATTGTTATTGTTATTATTATTGTTATTGTTATTAGACGGTAAAAATAGAAAAGAACTTCAAATTGAGATGTAACGTCACGTATTGCTCAGCGTGGCATTTACTTCAAATCCTCGAATGTATTAACTCCACTTCATTTCAGTTGTTGATAGTGCGCAAATGTGTTTTCACTTTGTTGATGATTTAATGTCTTAGTGTTTAATATAAAAATCTATCTTAATTTCATGAATAGATTCCCCTATTCAATTTGATTATTAATTCAGTTTGACTTTCCTATGCATTGTGATTACGTAATCAAGTATTGTTATTATTATCATTATTATTACTTGCTAAGCTACAACCCTAGTGGGAAAAGCAGGATGCTATAAGCCCAGGGGCCCCAACAGGGAAAATAGTTCAGAGAGGAAAGGAAACAAGGAAAAATAAAATATCTTAAGAACAGTAACAACATTAGAATAAATATTTCTTATATAAACTAGATAGAATAGTGTGCCCGAGTGTACCCTCAAGCAAGTAATCAATTTCAGCCTTAATGCACAAAAAACATAATCTCTCTCTCTCTCTCTCTCTCTCTCTCTCTCTCTCTCTCTCTCTCTCTCTCTCTCTCTCTGGTCCGGGATTGACAACACGTTAAGTAAAGGGAAACTAGAAATACAGTCAGGATGTTGCTTTCATATCAGTCTTTGTGTCAAAGCTTACCTTAAAAAGTTTTCCATCCAAAGGAAAATGAATTACAGGTTTTAAGAGTTGTATGAAACAGCAGTATAACTTTCAAGTGGTGAGAAATAATATATGGTACTTTCCTCATTGCTCAGTAAAGTAATCTTATTTTTAGAGATAATAGATTCACGAGTTTTACACTAAAAGGGACATAGATACGTTTGCTCTACCTTTTTCCCCCAAGAGATAGCACTGATCCTTGCTCAAGCAAAAGCTGATAGATATGGGGAGTGATTGATTTTTTGGATAAAAGAAACTTAGCATAGTCATCCGAACGTGATTTCTATGTTTTCATTTAGTTTTATCTCATAGCTTCAATTTGAAGGCATACTACTTCATTTCACTATCTGCACTAATTGACATGCATCTCTCTCTCTCTCTCTCTCTCTCTCTCTCTCTCTCTCTCTCTCTACAATTATATATATGTAGTCTGGCCTATTCTTTACAGATTCTCTTCTGTCCTCATACACCTGACAACACTGAGATTGCCAAACAATTCTTCTTCTCCCAAGGGGTTAACTACTGTACTTTAATTGTTCAGTGGTTACTTTCCTCTTGGTAAGGGTAGAAGAGACTCTTTAGCTATGGTAAGCAGCTCTTCTAGGAAAAGAACACTCCAAAATCAAACCATTGTTCTCTAGTCTTGGGTAGTGCCATAGCCTCTGTACCATGGATTTCCACTATCTTGGTTTAGAGTTCTCTAGCTTGAGGGTACATTCGGGCACACTGTTCTATCTAGTTTCTCTTCTTGTTTTGTTAAAGTTTTTATAGTTTATATAGGAAATATTTATTTCAATGTTTTAACTGTTCTTAAAATATTTAATTTTTCCTTGTTTCCTTTCCTCACTGGGCTATCTTCCCTGTTGGGGCCCCTGGGCTTATAGCATCCTGCTTTTCCAACTAGGGTTGTAGCTTAGCATTTAATAATATATATTTATATATATATACAAACATACACAATATGTATATATACATACATACATACATATATATGTATATATATATACATATATATGTGTGTATATATATGTATATATACATACATACATACATATATATATATATATATATATATATATATATATATATATATATATATATATATATATATACATATATATATGTGTGTATATATATGTATATATATATATATATATATATATATATATATATATATATATATATATATATATATATATATATACACACACACACATATATATATATATATAAATATATATACAGTATATATATATATGTATATATATATATATATATATATATGATTATATATACAGTATATATATATATATATATATATATATATATATATATATATATATATATATATATATATTTATTTATGTATATATTTATGTATATATATATATATATATATATATATATATATATATATATGTGTGTGTGTGTATATATATTTATCTATATATATACATTGTGCGTGTATGTGAGCATCAGTCACATATAAACTATGAAACGCGACCCAATATCTCAACCAGTTCAACAGAAAAGCATTTGCAACAATACTGAGCTCCTGAAGTTCTATCTATTCAACCTTCACATTAGAAAGATCATTCCACAATCTGAACACGGCTAGATATTCCTAGTATTAAGTACTGAAGGCTACAGTCTGGAAAGATTTTGATTCATAGGATGGTCAGAACTCTGAAAAAATCTGTAAAGTCAGAATTCTAAAAGGAAAATTCTATATGGTCAGATTTCTAAAAAAGAAAAAATCTGTATGGTCAGATTTCTAAAAAAAAAATCTATATGGTCAGATTTCTAAAAAAAATAGATCTGTATGGTCAGAATTCTGAAAAATAAAAATAAAACCATCTGTATGGTCAAAATTCTAATAAACTCTGTATGGTCAGAATTCTAAAAAAAATCTGTATGGTCAGAATTCTAAAAAAAAAATCTGTATGGTCAGAATTCTAGAAAATAAAAATCTGGATGGTCAGAATTCTATAAAAGAAAAATCTGAATGATCAGAATTCTATAAAGAATGGGTATGGTCAGAATTAAAAAATAAACTCTGCATGGTCAGAATTAAAAAAATAAATTTGTATGGTCAGAATTCTAAAAAAAAAAATCTGTATAGTCAAAATTCTATAAAAAAATCTGTATGGTCAGAATTCTATAAAAAAATCTGTATGGTCAGAATTCTAAAATGAATCTGGATGGTCAGAATTCTAAAAAAATCTGGTTGGTCAGAATTCTAAGAAAAAAAAATAATCTGGATACTCAGATTTCTAAAAAAAATAATCTGGATAGTCAGATTTCTAAAAAAAATAATCTGGATAGTCAGAATTCTAAAAAAAAAATAATCTGGATGGTCAGAATTCTAAAAAAAAATAATCTGGATAGTCAGGATTCTAAAAAGATATAATCTGGATAGTCAGAATCTAAAAAAAAATAATCTGGATAGTCAGAATTCTAAAAAAAATCTGTATGGTCAGAATTTTAAAAGAAATCTGCATGGTCAGAATTCCAAAAAAAAGTTTGTATAGTCAGAATACTAAAAAAAAATCTGTATGGTCAGAATTGTAAAAGAAATCTATATTCTAAAAAAAATCTGATCAGAATTAAAAAGAAAAAAAATCTATGGTCAGATTGAAAAAAAAAAAAAAGTCAGAATTCTGAAAAAGAAACCTGATAATTTCATGTATGATCATAATAACCAACCAATCCCAATTATGGAAGCTGGAACACAAACAGAAATACGTCGATCAAATATCAGGATGCAAAGACGAAAACATCACCGAAAAAAAACGTTTTTTTCCTCAATAATTGAACCAATATAAAGTGGGAATCTGTTATCATTTTCCTTTACTTCGGTTGTAAAGATTCGTTGCTGTTATGGGTTTCCGATGCTGTTTTTGTCTATTAATTGTTTTTCTTCTCTGACTTGCAAATGTTTGAAGGAAAATTTCGAACTTTATAATGATGAGAGAGAGAGAGAGAGAGAGAGAGAGGAGAGAGAGAGAGAGAGAGAAGAGAGGAGAGAGAGAGAGAGAGAGAATGCTCACGTTATACCTTGGATACCGAAATTATAATTTGCATGAAACTTACACATGTGATAATATCTTTGCCGAGAGAGAGAGAGAGAGAGAGAGAGAGAGAGAGAGAGAGAGAGAGAGAGAGAGAGAGAGAGAGAGAGAGAGAGAGGTGCACTTGTTAAACCTTTGTTACTGAAATGATCATTTGCATGAAACTTACACATGCGATAATACCTTTGCCATGAGAGAGAGAGAGAGAGAGAGAGAGAGAGGAGAGAGAGAGAGAGAGAGAGAGAGAGAGGGGGGGGGGCACATGTTATACCTTAGTTACTGAGATTTTCATTTGCATGAAACTTACACATGTGATAATATCTTTGCAGAGAGAGAGAGAGAGAGAGAGAGAGAGAGAGAGAGAGAGAGAAGAGAGAGAGGTGCACATGTTATACCTATATTACTGAAATTATAATTTGCATGAAACACATGCGATAATATCTTTGCCATGAGAGAGAGAGAGAGGTCCACAAGTTAGACCTCCTTTACTAAAACAATGATTAGCATGAAACTTATTCATACGATAATATCTTTGCCATGAGAGAGAGAGAGAGAGAGAGAGAGAGAGAGAGAGAGAGAGAGAGAGAGAGAGAGAGAGAGAGATTCACATGTTAGACCCCCCTTTATTAAAACAATGATTTCTCGTGATTACGTAATTCCAAGCACCGATGATTCTCTTAGCTAATGTACACTAGTAAAGTTTTAATGAGTTTGAAATGAAGAAACCTGCCTCATTTAACATATCTTATGCTCAAGCAAACTAAGATCAGGCAAAGACCTCTAATTAAACTTGCACCGAATCTTTTCAAGTTGAACAGGCTGACATAAGTCTCTCTTTATAGTTTATACCGTATATGGAAGATCTGCTTTAATGTTGTTACTGTTCTTAAGATACTTTATTTTAATTGTTAAGTACTTCTCTTGTAGTTTTTTTATTTCCTTATTCCCTTTCCTCTTTGGTATACTTTCCATGTTGAAGCCTTTGGGATTATAGTAGTGAAAAATAGCCCGGTCTGGAAAGGAAATAAGGAAATAGATAAACTCAAGAAAGGCAATGAACAATTGAAATAAAATATTGTAAGAACAATAACATTAAAATAATCTTTCATATATAACCAATAAAAAAACAGTTATGTCAGCCTTTTGAACATAAAAAACCTGCGCTGCAAGTTTGAACTTTTGATCTTACCATCAGTAACTATGACTATTCATCTCAGTCAATATCTAAACCAGTGATTCTTAAACTGGGGGGCGCGCCAGGAGCTTTCAAGGAGGCGCAAGTAGTTAAAATAGTAACAATGAAAATAAAAATGTAGTAATTATGATGTCTTTTGTTTTACAATACTAGATAAATATGGATAAATCAATTACTAAGGAGGATGTGTAATATGTTTTGATGTGGTCATGATCCATGAATGATTGCTTTAAGAGTATAAATTATGTTAATTTTTGCAGTAATTAGTATTTTTTCTAATATTTTCTATCAATGTAATAACTGTAATTTGTATAATGTAAAACAGTTTGAAAAAAAGATTATGATAAAATTTTGTTTCATCATAATATATTTATTTTACCCATTTGATTTTCCTTTCCCTTATTACCTCCACCAACGAAGTTGGAAGGAGGTTATGTCTTACCCCCTATTTATGTGTGTGTATGTGTATGTTTGTGAACACCTTCCTGGTCACAATTTTAATCGTAGAGTAATGAAACTCGCAGGGATTAACTGCTAGGTAAAAAGCTGGGAATGATTAAATTTTGGAAGATTATGGTCAAAGGTAAGGTCACGGTCAAAGGTAAAGGTCATGGTCAAGCAAAATGTCTAATTCACGTAATCAGCCATAAGTTTGGATATCATTGTCACAGAGACTTCAGACTTGGTTCATATTTGAGTTTATGAAAATCCACGCCAATTAATACATATTGAGGTCAAAGGTCAAGGTTAAGAAAAAGGTCAAGAAATAAGCTGCCGCGGCGGAGGCTTGCGCTCTACTGAGTGCCCCTCTAGTTATCACCATTAAAACCCCTAATCACCATTCATCACCACCCCCCACACGGGCTCATCACTTACCATCACATTATCCATCACTAAAAGAATCCAATAACTTCGTCAGTCAACATCACCATCAAAACTCACAACCACCGTTACAATTCATCACCACACAAACACACATCACTCATCATCACTCGGCTGGAATCTCCTTCGGCCGAAAGAGCTTTCAGAAAAGCAAACTCGGAGAGACATCGAATATTCATGGGGGTTCGTCGGAAGGTCTCGTGTTTTTTCTTTCTCTCTCTCTTTCCCCCAAGTTTGTTTTTCCCCATTTTTCTTTCCTCCGTCTTCGAAGATCCTTTCCGGGAGTCCTGGCATTCCTCGTCTAGTCAAGGGGCCTCAAAAAGGTCTTCTGAAATAACATTTGAAAAGCTTGATATTACACGATTACTTCAAGTTAGTATCAATGCCTTGTAAGATGTAAAATCTATTTCAACATTTGAATTTAGTAATCTTTGATTTTCTTTGTATTCTATTGAACTAAGCATCCCCGAATATTGAGAATTATGTTTTATTTTAACTTAATGCTTTTTTAGAATCAAACTTCTATCTAAACCAAATATTCTTATATCAACAATACTTCCCCATTCATCATCTCCTACTTCACGCTTCATAGTCCTCAGCCATATATGCCTGGGTCTTCCAACTCCTCTAGTAACTTGTGGAGCCCGGTTGAAAGTTTGGCGAACTAATATCTTTAAGGGAGTGCGAAGAGCATTCATTTAAGAGCTTAAGATAGAGACGACTGGCGAAATCTAACTGAGGCCTTTTGCGTCAATAGGCGTAGGAGGAGATGATGATGATTTTTATCTCTCTCTACTCTTCACTATCAAATTGTATCTTGTCTATTTATACAATTTTTGTCGGCCATTGTTTACAAAGCATCGTGATCCTGAACATAGTCGTTGCCATTGTTTTCTTACATGAATTTATGAAATGCCTTGCCTACGAGTAGAAATTATCATGACTGTAAGCATAAATAATCGTTCACATAAACATTTCATTGTCTTACATATAAGAAGTTTGTCTTCTAATTATTTTACTTCGGTGAGTCAATATTAGTAATAGCGTTACTCGCATGGGAGTGATGTCTTTGTATTTAGCTCTGATTGTGAAACTTGCCTATAACAATAGTATTTCAAATCTACTTGCTTTTTCTGAGTTGTACAAAGATGTGATGTTAGTGTGTATATATATATACATATATATATATATATATATATATATATATATATATATATATATTTATATATATATATATATATATATATATATATATATATATATATACATATATATATACAGCATATATATATATATATATATATATATATATATATATATATATATATATATATATATAATATATATATATAAGCACAGCACATATATATATATATATATATATATATATATATATATACACCATATATATATGTATATATATATACATATATATATATATATATATATATATATATATATATATATATATATATATATATATATATATAATATATATATATATCTGCGTAAAATGATTTGTACATCGCCATGTTGCGCAATGCTCAATGTGTTTAATGGAGAGAGGGTGCTTGTATTGCGTGTTGTATATACAAGATACAACTGTATGCATTTCCTGAATGCATAATGTATAAACCAATATCATACGTCCAACAACATAATCGCTAGTGAATAGGTCTGAACAACTCCGTTGACCAACCGGAAGTCCTCAAGTCTTTGACATGCGGATAACAATGCATCGATTGGCGAAGGATATCTGATGCCAAATGCATTTCATAGTTAAGGATCTGTACTTTGGACCGGAAATGCATTTCTCCTTTGTATCCTTTTGTTTATTTTATATTGTTTTCTGAGTCATTACATAAAGAATTTTATATTTTTTATTTAGTTTTATTTTCATGGGTATACTATGCGTTATTGCTTATTATATACGAGGCTTTTGGAATCGATTTTGTATTGTACCTTTTTATGTTCCTATCATTCATTTATTATTATTATTATTATTATTATTATTATTATTATTATTATTATTATTATTATTATTACTTCCTAAGCTACAACCCTAGTTGCAAAACAATTGCTCCAACAGGGAAAATAGCCCAGCGAGGAAAGGAAATAAATAAACTACTGATAAGTAATGAACAATATAAAATATCTTAAGGACAGTAACAACTTACATCTTTCATACTGATAGCTAATTCATATTTCCATAAGATATTGAGTATTGGGGTAGATTTCTTAAAATCCTTATAAGAACGTATAGTGATAGAATGTAATCAAATTCGTCTAGTGTTCCTGAAATTTATGTTCCCAAGCTTACCATTACATCGAACAAAGATCACAACAAGATTTTAGAAAATATAACAAATGGTCCTCTTCTCCGGCTAAAGTGCTAATGAATTGCGTTTTTATTTACTGATGGGAATAATATTCTAATGAAATGAGCCTTCCATGAATGAAACTATTGCTCCCATTTTCTTATGCCGAGGCAAAAGAGCCAAGCGAAGGTTGAATCTTGAAGAAATGCTATTCACGGTGCGCTCACATCCTACAGTAGTCCTATCATCAGGATTGAATGTTTGTTGTTATTCAAACCACCGTCCGTTACACAAAGGCCTTTGGCAAGCACGCCAAGGCCCGCGAGATCCTTGGAGATGGTAGTTACCGTAAGCCTAGGCAAGATATATGGAGGACGTAGATGCTATGAGCATCCTTCTCGTAAGTGGAACCAAGTTCTATAGACTCAAGGTCTATAGAGACATTATATAGAAGAGAATCCTTCGTAGTTAAATAATGACTACAGCCACTAAGGACTCGAAAGATGAGTTGCTTTCTTTGTTCAAATTGGGCTATTATTATTATTATTATTATTATTATTATTATTATTATTATTATTATTATTATTATTACTTGCTAAGCTATAACCCTAGTTGGAAAAGCGGGGTGCTATAAGCCCAAGGGCTCCAACAGGAAAAACAGCTTAGTGAGGAAAGGAAATAAGAAAATATAATACAAGAGAAGTTTGAAAAATAATAACATTAAAATAAACGTATCAAATATAAACTATAAAAACTTCAAAATAACAAGAGGAAGAGAAATAAGATAGAATAGCGTGCTCTAACGTACCCCCAAACAAAAGAATTCTTCAGTAGGCCTACGTAATATCTCCATTCCCTATAGCTGTAGAAATATTTTTTTCGTCACGAACGAAAGCTCTATTTTAATGTTGTTACTCTTCTTAAATTATTTAATATTGTTCATAACTTTTCTTGTAATTTCTTTATTTCTATATTTCCTTTCCTCACTGGGCTATTTTTCACTGTTAAGACCCTTGGGCTTATAGCATCCTGGTTTTCCATCTGGGATTTTAGTTTAGCAAATAATAATAATAATAATAATAATAGAATTAAGATGATATTCATGTGTTTTTTCATTCATTTTCTCTGTGGCTAGATGGTATGTCACTGGAACCTCAATTTCTTTGGCCCGGGTTCGATTCCCAGACCGACCAGAAGCTATTACCTTTGAGTTGATCCCCTCTTGGGTCGTTGGTATTAGGAGTATGATATATGGATTATATGAATGTGAAAAACACGTCTAAATGTGCAAAAATTTATCACGTCTCATTATGTTTTCCTGGATTTTATATAATCCTTTTTACCAACGTTTTGTTTCTCAAGTGTTAAGTAGAGTTAATTGAATTTCAGGCTTCATAGTACTTTAAAAAGTATTTTTCCCTTTTTGTGATCCCTTTCTTCCCGACCGACCATATTAAGGTAAATGTTGATCCTCTTTGAACTTGCTTCCTAAATTTACATTATGCTCATTTTCTTTGGAAAGTTTTCAGACAGGATTTCTGAAAGTCTGCTAACTTTATTCCTTTGGAGCTTTTCCTCATAAACTTTTGCTTACAAGTAAATTTGCGGAAATTTTAACGTTAACAGAATACCCGTTGGGAATCAACTTTGGTTCCAACATATTTCTTGTTACATTATGTGTAAGTAATGAATATGAAACTGTTTTTTCACGAGAGAGAGAGAGAGAGAGAGAGAGAGAGAGAGAGAGAGAGAGAGAGAGAGAGAGAGAGAGACAGCCTTCCAGTTAAAAAATGTAAATGTTTAAAAAAAAAAAGTTTTTATATGATACAAAATCTGATTAATTAGGCCTATTATTTTCTTTTTATAATGTATTTTCCATAAGAACATGAACAGTCTCTAGGATGTCTAGCGGGAAATTGTTGTATAGTCACATGACCACATAATTGAAAGCTCTGTAATATACAGTAATTTGAAACCATTTGTAACTATTCTCGTGTGGAAAGGATGTGTTGGCTGCGCGTTATATAGCAATTCTCATAGGTATTTTGGACGTCCGGTTGTGATAACATGATGGATTATTGCACATATTTCAAACTCAATTCTTGTTCAAATATCAGCCAATGTATTTCAGTTAGTCTAAAACTGATCCATTCTTGGGGTGAGACACCTTTTTACCTGTCTTGCTCCTCTCTTTATTATGTTTTGTTATTTCATAAGTTACACTTCTGGTAAATTGTAGTAGATGAAGTTACAGTTGTCAATCCTGGTAAAAACACAGTTTATCACAAGTTCTTTGCAGAATGTTGATCCATGTACCTTTTGCAAAAGCAATGTTTCTAAGATGATAACCAAAAGTTTTTACTACATTACTTATTTGAGCATTGAGAGACAAGTTATAGTCAAAAGATAGATCACAAACTTTACGAGATATCGGGATCGAGTTGTTATTTACTATATGTTTATTTGAATATCACCCAAGGTTCTTAAGCTGTTTTTCTTTCCAACCACCGTAAACTCCTTTTAATTTTCATTTAGTATTATTTGTTTAATTGTCATCCATTCACTAATAATGTAAGGCATATTCATACGCATCCGATAACTCGATTAAATCAGATGACAAGCAATCAATTTTATCTCGCTGTTCACTGTTAAAAAAAAAAAAAAAAAAAAAAAACCGTAAAAATCCTGGAATAATTTTTGTCAGATATTTACAGTTTTGAAAACGGATATATTGACGTCATATTACGGTCACCAACCCGTAAAAGACCATAACAAAGTAGGGTAATAATTACGGTCTCCTGTATTTTAATGAAATACGGCCGAGAACAGTAAATTTTTACGGAGAATTTCCAATTAAAATTACGGTTTTTTTAACAGTATTATTAATTACATGACGGGATATGAACATCAATAAGCAGTATCTTTTCCTCCCCAATATTTCTGTTCTGTGTCACTTACACAAGCTTTCGATATGTTAGGTCCATTAAAAACGTTTTCTGAAAAGAATGCCAACAAAAATTAAAGGAAAATTGCATCTGGCATAACACAATAGTTATGCTGTCTGTTTGTTTTTGTCCGTTGACAGATTTCATGTTATGGGAGAATACTTCAGGAACAGTTAATTACAGAACTCGTAATGGGATACTGTTACCAAAATAACAGGTTGTTTTCAACGGCAGAACATGGTCGGTACAAAAACATTAAAGTTAGGAGCGACTATAGACTTGTATTTATAAAGAATTCGAGATTGCATTCACAAGACACATATAGGTTTTTTATAAACTAACGGGAAAGAAATTATCATATTGTTTTCTGAGTAGAATCTATCTAGCTATTCATTTCTATGTTGATTGGTTAAAAGAATCTTAATGAAGTATATATTTGATATTGTAGCTGAAATCTACTGGAATAAAATAAATACTCTCATTCGATATTTTTACATCCCCAATATTTACTTTGCTTTACAGTAAATTACTTCAAAATAGATTCCTTGATTTCAATTACCTCTTTAAAGTATATTTGTATTTCATTGCATAGTCAGTTGTATAGATATTTATGGCTTCAATTAGATTTAACCTTCTGTACTTGATATACTGTATTTATTAAACAGGAAAATTATCAAAAACATAAGAGTTATATCCTGCTTTGCACTAAATAACTTTTTTTGTAGTATTTACTAATCTCGTTCAATACATAACCATAGGGAATTAAATTCTTCTAGGGTTGTGGTGGCCTATGTGGTAACGTCCCTGACTGTTGATCACCAGACTGGGTATAAAGTCCCGCTCAAACTCGTTAGTTCATTTGGTCACTGCAACCTCACCATCCTTTAAAGCTAAGATAGGGGGTTTAGGGGAGCCTATAGGTCTACCTGCTGAGTCATTAGCAGCCATTGCCTGGCCTTCCTTTATCCAAGCTTGGATGGAGAGGGGGCTTGGTCGCTGATCATATGCATATATGGTCAGTCTCTAGGGCATTGTCCTGCTTGGTATGTCAATGTCACTGCCCCTTGTCTCTGCCATTCATGAGCGGAAACTAAACTAGAAAAAATCTATTTCAATGCAATTTTACTATGGTATATCGCTTGATTTCAAGCAAAGTTTAATTAAGGAATAACCTATTGTTCTTGATGAATCGATTATGTATTAGATAACTCCGTGGTATTACCTAATGTTTATCTGTATATAATAGCATTTCATTATATACAGAACTCACTGTCCTTAAGATTGAAATAAGTAGAGATTATTAATCTTATAATCCAGTCTCTCTCTCTCTCTCTCTCTCTCTCTCTCTCTCTCTCTCTCTCTCTCTCTCTTAAATGAAATATGTGACCATAAGGCACTAGAAGAATTGGAAGACCCTGGCCTACATGGCTGTGGACTAAGAAGCACGAAGTAGAAGATGATGAATGGAGAAGTATTCAATTAAAATCTCAAGATAGAGACGACTGGCGAAATCTAACCGAGGCCCTTCGTGTCAATAGGCGTAGGAGGAGATGTTGATGATGATGATGATGATATCTCAAAATATCTGTTATTCTTTATTTTGTGTTTCTTTCTGGTCCAAAACCCAAATCCCTCAGCAACTAAAAAAGGCAAATATAGTTTTGATATATTGTTCCAATAAATCGCTAATCTCAAAGTATGTGAAATTCTGAGGATATATCTGTAATAAATTGCATCATCTCGTTTTGGTAAACCAAGTTATCTATTATTCTTTATTTTGTGTTTCTTTCTGGTCCATAATCCAAAGCCTTCTGCAACAACAAGAGCAAAAATATAGTTTCAATAGACTGTTTCAATAAATTGGTAATCTCAAAGAAGGTGAAATTCGGAGAATATTCCCCCAATAAATTTCACCATCTAGTTTTGGTAAATCTACCGAGTAATTCTGTGCTTGCGGCCTTAGATCTTTATATTGTTATAAGAGATTTTATATTGTTGTAAGAGACTCCTCAGGCATTCTTTCTATGCACTGAGAATAATATTCGATGAAGCGTTTGGTTCTGCAGTTTTGGTATATGCATATTTCCTCTTACAAGATTGGCATTGTTATGTTTCAGTATGTGAAAAGGAAAAAAAAGATCTTCATCCCAATATTCTTTTCTTATTTCACAGAATCTTCAGTTTTTTTCTGCTTATTTCAATGCATAGTTATTCACATTTCTTCTTCTTCTTCTTCTTCTTCTTCTTCTTCTTCTTCTTCTTCTTCTTATTATTATTATTATTATTATTATTATTATTATTATTATTATTATTATTATTATTATTGTTGTTATTATTATTGTTATTATTATTATTTGTTTTTCCTCTATCACAGTCTTTCGACTGGGTGGTGGATCGTTATCGTCATCGTTATCATTATCATTATCATCATTATCATTTGCCAAGCTACAACCGTAGTTGGTAAAGAAGGATGCTATAAACCCAAGGGCCCCAACAGGGAAAATAACTCAGTGAGGAATGGAAATAAGGAAATAAACAACAAAAGAAGTTCAAGAACAATGTTGTATCCTTGTTTTTTTCTAGACTTCTCTTTATTGTTATGTATTTTCGGTAAAATTGATTAATATTTTGCATTTTTCGTGTTTTCGATTATGATAGTATTTGTATCGAGAAATTTGGAATTGACTGATTTTATTATGGACGTCAATAGCTTGTATGATTTTATGTAAATTTACAACAGTGAGTTTCAAATTCTGTTAATTGGCCGTCAAAAATAACGATTGGTTAGACATCAGTAAAAAGTAATTTTAAGAAATAATGGAATAAAAAAGTGAAAGAACACATTTTGTTATTTATTTTGATAAGACTTACAGCTCTAGTTGAGCTGCTGTTTTTGTCAAAGTTATGTTCTGACAACAGTTCATCCTAAATCATATACGTTGCTTGCTTATCTTTTCCCAATACCCACACACTAGTACATTTGCCCATACAAAACAGCTTAATGATATATGGTGGGCAGAATTATATTGTCCTTCTCTCTCTCTCTCTCTCTCTCTCTCTCTCTCTCTCTCCTCTCTCTCTCTCTCTCTCTCTCTCCATTTAGAAAATTACTTCAACACTTGATAAATGTATTAATCTAATTGAACCGATTTTATTCAAGTCATAAAGGATAACGAAGCCAAACAGGAATAATGTCAACTTAATGTTTTCCTACATTACTTTGCTTGGTCTCTCTCTCTCTCTCTCTCTCTCTCTCTCTCTCTCTCTCTCTCTCTCTCTCTCTCTCTCTCTCTCTCACAATATAGCGTTATTTATGAATGGATAAATTTTCCCGACTGAAATGATCTAAATATGTTTCTTTAACTTTTCGTTTTTGTGTCATTCCGAGGTCGTTCCAAGCTCCAGTCATGCATTTAGGAAACCTGCCAACCTTAATATTTTTTTTTTCAATACTCTCTCTCTCTCTCTCTCTCTCTCTCTCTCTCCTCTCTCTCTCTCTCTCTCTCTCTCTCTCTCTCTCTCTCTCTCTCTCTCTCTTGTAGTAGTAGTAGTAGTAGTAGTAGTAGTAGTCATAAAAAAATACGCACCACATACTCCGTTCGTTCGTTCGTTCGTTTAAGGTTACCTTATCTTATAAAGCTCAATTCAAGAACACAAGTGATACAGGAATTACATTCATTCATCTTTAAATCTCATTTCCATGTCATATTAATTCCAGATGGATAGGTGTATATAATTATGCTGCTAATTTTGAAACTATATTCTTTGGAATTTTATTCTTTGAATCAGAAAATCATAGTCCATGAGTTTTTCTATTAAAAAATTGAGAGCTTGTTCTAATTGTGAGAGGGATCATTGTGTCTGAACATTTGTTCCATTCCCTTACAAAATTGTTTAGTCAGAAAAGTTTATTATTTGTAAGTTTTGGAGCTGATTTGATTATAATTTTTTTCTAACTATTCTTATCTTTTTTATTTGAATTTTTCCTTTCTTATGTACTATCACTTTCCATATGACAATGACGTTGATTTTTATATCCTTTTAGGTTTGTATGCTTACTTATGCTCTTCTTTTTTTCTTTATAATTAATTTACCTTATTTTACTCTATGATGATTCTCATCCTTAACTGTTATGACAATCTAACATAATTACAATCAATGTTTCTTGTGCAAAGTTGTGTACTCGTTCATCGTTTTTTCTTAGTAATTATATCTAAAGAAGCCCGAAATTCAGCTTCTATTTTTTTTTCTTCTTTTTTTGTAAGCTAGCAAGATGAGTCTTATTTGTTGGAGAATTGGTAATGTTACTTCATTAAGTAAATGTTTCCATTGACCTCTAGCTCTTCTGATTGCTTCCCTATCTCCATGACTCTCATATTACCTAATGTTTATAACGTCTTTTAACAAACCGTTTAAATAGGTGTACTGAAGGTAATCACCTGTTCCGTGGTTTGCAGTTTGGTTTTCGCAAAGGTCTTGGAGCAGATGATGCCCTTTTTAATTTACATTTCCCAATGATGTATAGAAATCCCTTGATTGAGGCCAGGAAGTACGTATGATTAACCTTGATTTTAGTGCTGCCTTTGACCGCGTTAATCATGAGGCCTTGTTTTCAAACTTAAACAGGTGGGAGTAGGTGGGTCTTTCCATAGCCTGATTATAGAATGTTTAAGTAACAGACTGCAGAAAGTAGTTATCTGATGGGCACCAGAGTTACTATAAGAATATACTATATAATGTTCCTTAGGGTAGTGTTCTAGGTCCATTGCTTTCAATACCATATGCAAATGACATGTGGTTTGGCCTAGAAAACAAGTTTGGTGCATATGCTGATGATGCTATTCTCTTTGTATCAATTTCATTTCTTGTATGTAGACCTGCGGTTGCTGAATCCCTTAAAAGAGATCTACCTAAAATTGGTGCATAGAGGAAATTATTGTCATGGAGTTTACCCCAACAAAATTCAAAGTGTGATCTAAATAGGTCAAGGACAATAGGTCCCCAACATCCTGATCTTTCTCTTAAATTATATACAACTCATTCAAAATTCTAGGTGTAATTCTTAATTGTAAATGTAATTTTGGGGAGCACATTCGATCTTTTTTCACTTGAACAAAAAATTGCCCTATTGAGAAAGTCAAAGATTTCGGTGATCAATATATCCTTAGGAAATATTTTATTTCATTCATCCGAGTATTGCTCTCTTATCTGGTCTACAGCTGCTGTCTCTAATCTTAATTCTTTTTCTGGATATTAATCTCTGATGCCTTCGTTCAGTTAGTTCCTTGTGAATGTTACACAAGATTTATTATAATTTTGACAATCCCTTGTGTTCAGATTTTCTCAGGCTATAGCTATTGTACGTAGTACTAGGAATGCAGTTGATTCCAACAGTCTTGCCTCCTTCATTATAATATTTAAAAATTACACAGTATTCAGGAAGTTTCATTGCAATTGTGACCATATTGTGGAATGATCTTCCTAATCTGGCAGTTAAACTGGTATTCAGGAATTTTTATGTATTGTTTCTTTGTTATTTCATTTCCTCACTGGGTTGCTTTCCTTGTTGTAGCCCTTAAGTTTGTAGTATCCTGCTTTTCCAACTTGGATTGGGGCTTAGCTAATAATAATAATAATAATAATAATAATAATAATAATAATAATAATAATAATAATAATGATGATGATGATGATAATGATAATGATAATGATAATGATAATGATAATGATAATGATATTGATAATGATAATGATAATGATAATGATAATGATAATGATAATCATAATCATAATCATAATCATAATAGGTGTTAAACAACGTCGTTTCTTCTCTTGTTACCAAACAAAATTGCTCAACAGCCAGTACTCGTCAACTGCTTACACATCTCGGGCATTATTTCAGCAACAAGAATTTTCATCCAGAGTTTATAGCCGGATCCCGTGTTTATGGCAAATGTTATAAGGAAAAGTCTTTTTATCGGAATGTCTATGAATCCACTCGTAAACAGATAGAGCGTCGTAACCGGGACTTAACGTCTGGCTTTGTTGTTTCATATTGAAGAGGAAACATTTTTTTTTTTTTTTTTTTAGAAAATCTGAAATTTTGTGTAAAATCACATACGCTCAGAACAGTTTATATTCATTAGTATGTGATTATGTTTATGGAAATTTAGAATACTAGTGTAATGAATTCTAAAGTCTGTGTAAATGGAGAATGGTAAAAATTCGTTTTGTAATTGACGTACATTTTGGCAATATAATTGTATGGTGGCATTTCTAGAAGTAGTAATTCTGACATTAGATATATATCTGAGTGTGATAGGAAATTTATATATATATATATATATATATATATATATATATATATATATATATATATATATATATATATATATATATATACATATATATATATATATATATATGTATATGTATGTATATATATATATATATATATATATATATATATATGTATGTATATGTATATGTATATATATATATATATATATATATATATATATATATATATATATATATACATATACATATATATATATATATATATATATATATATATATATATATATATATATATATGTATATGTATGTATATATATATATATATATATATATATATATATATATATATATATATATATATATGTATATGTATATATATATATATATATATATATATATATATATATATATATATATATATATATATATATATATATATAGCCAGCCACGTTGCCCTTTATGATACAGGAGAGATATCTAAACACCAACTCTGTATAGCAAAATTTAATCATTATTCCCTTTAGTAATTATTTCCTTGGTTTCCAGGACACATCTATTTTCTCATTAGCTTTTATACCTTATAATCTTATATAATCACTTTATATTCGCTGGTTGCTGTGCAAGATATGTTTCATGATACGAATCAGAAATAAACTAAATTCCAGACCTATCTTTAGTCATCGTAGCTTTGCAATTACTTAAATCAATGTTTTCCTTTATACTATTTCCAGGTCTTTCAAACTCTTTGGACAAATTAATACAGTTTTTCTTCAATAACAACGAGTAACAAGTTATCCACAAACAATGTTCACGCGAAGAGGTCTTTCTTAGTAGTTTTCTATATCGGTAATTTGCATCCACATTTTTCTTTCCGGTTTCTATAAAACTAACTTCTCTTGCATCATAAAACACTAATCGCCTTAAACAGATGTTTGCACGTATTACGACTATATAAAACTCAATGTTATTTCTAGTTATATCATCATAGTTTCTTTTATACATTCCCATTAAGAATACATACAGACCCCCTCTCTCTCTCTCTCTCTCTCTCTCTCTCTCTCTCTCTCTCTCTCTCTCTCTCTCTCTCTTTGTTTTGCTTACCTTTTGTTTATTTGTATCTGGATAAGGCCAAGAGATTTATCATGTTCATGAATTCAAACTCCAGATTTGATTTTGTATTCCATATAAATTCTTTTGGTATAACCTAATAACTTATATGGATGTAAACAATAATTATTGTTATGTACTCAAATATCTGACACCAATGGACGCAGTAAATAGATTAAGAAAATACATCTCTCATAAGCGCCCACATACACTAAACCACATGGTAAAGGTTTATTAAATTGTCTATCATTTTTATTACCAAGTTTCTCCCATCAATTTTGAGTTTAGTCAGACAATTGAACTAAGATCATTTCTTTATCTCCAGTTGCAGTTTCCCAATCGACAAAGGGTGAGTCATTCGTCAAACATAACTTTCAAGAGTGAGTTCAAACTATAACCCTCATAAGTAGAATATTTCTCTCTCTCTCTCTCTCTCTCTCTCTCTCTCTCTCTCTCTCTCTCTCTCTCTCTCTCTCTCTCTCTCTCTCTAACTAGTGGAAAATTACTCTGTAGAACACTGTCTCTGGTAATGGCTGGTTCACGTCTAAAGAATTAGAGTAGGTAATGCCGTAGTAATAATCAAATAGTTTCTGTTTTAATCTACTGTTTGCATTTCTAACTACCAGTGAAGCCTTTATGATAGGCCTTAATGCATATCATAAAGGTAATCTGTGATATACGAGGAAATGCTTACATATTCATTATATGTGAATATAAAAAAATTCTTCTGCTTTCCTAGAGTAACTAACTTTTTTGAAGCCCCGCCCACAAAAGTCAGGCAAGACTTTCTTCGAGCCGTTCGACGAACGTGTTCGACCACCAAATACCCCGTTCACACGTTTGAACATCATTTCAAACAGACCAACCTTTCGAACGTGTAAACCCCGCTTAAGTCAAAATAGACATCCGAAAGAGTGAAGATATTAAGGCTTTCAAGAGGAAACGAGATTTTCTTGTTTTCCAAATGCTTCGATAATATGGATTTGACAATGAACGATCAATATGCGGCATGAAATGCTGAATGCCTTGGAATGTATATATACGATAAAATGAATTATGAAGGGTCCTGTAGAGAGTAGAGTTCCCCTGCGATATAGCACCAGAAAAGCAACCCTCTAAGTAAATTAAAAGTAAAATAAACTTGATGGCTGACTCGATAAATCTTGAAGAAAGAAAACGGGATTATGGTCTATAAGACACCGAACTCAAAAATCATTTCTCCGCTTCAAGTAGTCCAAACGAGACTTTTGCTCTTTTCCAAAACGTTCAGGAAATCCTCCACCTAAACTTGTGAGACCAAAATTGCATTCAGGAATATAATTGGATTTGGGAACGGTTGAAAAATTTTCCTTTCTCTCACACATATCGCGTTACATTTTTTAGTTTCTTTTTTTTTTGGGGGGGGGGGGGGTTCTGTTACATTTCTTTTTTTACTTTTAGGACTTTTGAAATTTGATTTCTCTGACAAACAAGAAAAAGATTTTTAATAAAAGCCTTAATCTTATTGCTTGACGCCTGCTGTCGAGATCTCATGACATCGTTGATATTTTGTGGTTTTATTTTATCTTATAGTTTATAAAGGAATTATTTTTCTAATGTTGTTGCCGTTCTTAAAATATTTAATTTTTCCTTGGTTCCTTTCCTCACTGGGCTATTTTCCCTGTTGGGGCCCCTGGCCTTATAGTATTCTGCTTTTCCAACTAGGGTTGTAACTTAGCAAGTAATAATAATAATAATAATAATAATAATAATAATAATAATAATAATAATAATAATAATAATAATAATGAGGCAATATAGAATCTCAATTCATTTTAAATGTGATATGTAAGGCCAAAGGCAAAGAAATATTGATGTAACAAGAGAATAAAAACTTAGATAAAAAACTTCCTCATCTGAATATTTATTGTTTCACTGAAATAGGCCAGTTTGGATGTAAATGTTAACACAATAAATCTGTTTACTGAAGCCTTTGCTATGATGAAAATACCTGGGAAAGATTACGTGCTACAATGCAGTTATTTTTACGAGGAAAATAATGACTATATCTTTCCGTTTTATGGCACAAATAAATCATGTTAGTTTCCTGGCAGAGTAATGACTGACTTCAGTCATTAAATAATATTAATATAATGTTCTGAGTTTCATCACGATTATGATGAAGGCGTTTGTGAGTGAAAGTTATTCATGATATTAAACCCCTGAATTTATTTAGGGTTTAAAGAAATTCTGAATCAATTTAACCAGAAATAAACACCAGTTTAGAATATAAAAATCTTATTTTTATTTGAAATTCAGGAATTATTACACATAACGTAAATATATATTGACATCATTGAAAGTAAACTATGATAGACTTTCAAGTTATCTTATAGATCTTGTTTTTCAGAATATTTACTATTATGGGATCTTTGAAAGTGTATTTTTTTTTTTTAAATATCAATTCCGTTCCTTCACGTCCTTTTTTCAAGTTTTCACTTTTCCCAACAGATGTCGCCTGTTATTTTTCGTGACGTATAAACTACAGCTATTGTCATTACATGCTTTGAGAGTCCTTGACTTTCTGTCAGTCAGTCATCAGGAATCAAATTTCTTCATCCTCTGGGAAGACTGGCGCAGACGTCTGGTAGTGGAAAGAGTGGGCGATCCTTATCCAAGAGAAGAAATCCTGAACATCGTAGTTGCAGTTCCAAGGTGAACTTGCAAAGTTTTGCGGCTTTTCAAAAGGTAAGACCTCCTCCCAATTCTTACTCGTTAGTGATTGGTGTTGAAGCGCAGCGTGTTAGTTCAACTGCGCTAAATTATTGGTTTTAAGTATCTTTATTTGAATGTGATGCGAAGAAAGTGTTTCGTGTATTGATGTTAGTGATCAACTCTCGTTAATGGTACATATTAAAAATATTAATGCCAGACTTTAAATCCTAGAGCAAATATTTTCCACGCCTATTTTCTATAAATTTTGCCAAGATGTGTAGTTATTTAGTGTATCTCTGGTAGGGGATCAAGCTAGCTCGATTGTAAATTACCAGTAAGCTTTAGCCCACTCCTGTTAATTTAAGCTGTGTATTTATAGATGCGTATTCAAATGAGTCGAAATTAGACAAACTAATATTAAAATTTAAAGGGTATGGATTGATAGTTGGAAGAGTCCTTGGAAAATATTTCACAGCATTGTTCAAAGATTTTGAATTAGTTGATCAAACTTTCATGCAACGGTTTCGAATGCTTACTTATATCACTCATGCTTAAAAGGTGTTTGGCGATAACTTGGTTATAAATGTGTATGCAGTATTAGGAGTAAGAATTCCAAGTGAAAATCCATTAGTAGAGAACTTAGAAAAATTTGATTTTTCGTAGGTAGTGATATAACCAGAGAAATGAGAGGAAGACTTTTGATGGAAATTTTTGAATTTTGCCTTTTCGTTCACCCCAAGGTAGTTTTAGTTCAGCTCAGAGTAATTATTATTCCAATTTAGTACAAAATCCAGATGGTGCTATTTATATCCCCTATCAACCTATGAATGTTGATCGTTCAGTTTTAAGTTTTCTTAATGCGCATTTAATGCTTTATTTAAGAATAAAACATTTAAAGCTGGATATTGTTCAGCCACCTATTCCAGGGTTCAACTTTTAAACGTGAATTTTCTTACACGTTAACGAGCTAATCTATTGTAGTAATCTATCGTATAAGCATGTTGCTACTGATATTTAATTTAATACAAAGTATTTGTTGGAGGTTTAGAGCTCTTGTCACAACTTTAAATGTTCCAAAATTGTATTAATTTCATTATTTGGTAATAAAGCAATGAACTCATAAACATGTATAGGCTGCTTTATTTTCAAAAAGTTATTTCGGAGGTGCGATGTGTTTTGTGTGGTTGTAAGGATTCAAAAACCAAAAATACCTTTTTTGCCTACAGAAGATTGGTGTATTTTTTTATTGTCTATTCTCCGTTATATTTGAGCATTAACTGTTTACATGGATTCAAATCTCATACCAAAGTTACAGAAAAATTGCATTGCAATCTAGATAAAAATAAATGCGTTGATTTTTCAATACGTATGAAATTTAATTTCGATAATGAAATTCAGAATAGTTTCCCTAAACGGGTATTAAAACCAATAATCTTCGTGTAGGCCAAGGTATGATCTATGCATTTTGATCGCAACACCTGTGTCAAGTCGAATAGATATTGCATGTTGACAGCAAACAATTGTCCATATCCTTAGTTCGAAAATGTTACTAAAAGCTTTCTAAGCTTTAATGTTATTTGGATAAACCTATGTTTTGCATGTTTTGGACGACTATTTAACACTGCAACATGCAGATTAAATCTTTCATAGCAGATAAGCGGATAAGCCCTTAATTCATCAGTAAAACTCTAAGGTAAAGTAGATTAAAGCTAAACTCTTAAGAAATCCAGATATCAAATGTCCCCTAATATAGTCTTGAACTAAGCATTTGAAATCAACGCCGGTATAAAGAATATTATTGACTTGCAATAAACCGTTGCAACCCTAAAATATCAACACTTGGTCAGTACATTCGAGTATAGCTATAGCTGTGGAATCTATGGCCTACGGGCAAGATGGAACAAATAATGAAAGATTGTATGTGAAGAGGGGTAGTGAAATGGAAGTTAACTTCATTTAAGTCATTGATTAAAATGCTAAATTTATAGTCATGAAGGTGGCACCCAAGCAAACTTTTGTGAAGAATTTCTTTAGGTAAAGAAACTAAAGTTTATGCTGCTGTTTTTTTTTTTTTTTTTTTTTTTTTTTTTTTTTTTTTTTCTATTATTTTGGAAGGGTCTATAGTTGAAATTTTGCTAAAACTTCCAATTCCCTAATTTTGACATGGCTAATTTCGTGTATTTCTTTGTTACTGTATTTATGAAACCTGCTTTACCAGTGTATAAATTCGTTCAAGTCTATTGCTCTTTCAACATTAAATTTTAGTAAAACCTTTAATACAAGAATTATATTGAATTTAGACTGATTACGGTCACAGCTGTAAGAACAAGCCATTCTATTTTAGTAATCTTCGTTTATTTCCAGGCAAGCATTATATGGCATAAGATATGTTTGGGAACTCTTAATACTTGTACAAATCGAATATGAACTGATGAAAACCTGTTCTCAACGAAGCACAAATTGATTGATTGGTGAAGGAAAACTGTGCATCCACACATTTCCTCTAAGGCAAGTTCAGTGGTTATTTATATTTTTTTCTTGCTTGGCTTTAGTGTTAATTTGAATTGTCTTAAAATATTTTTTCAATACCAAAAGAGGTTCAATGTTTAATTTTCAAAATACTTTTAATTCAATGATACAGGTGAGGTTAAGTGTTTAATTTTAGTTTTATTTAAATGATAAAAGAGTTTAATTTTCCAAAAAAAAAAAAAAAAAAAAAAAATCAATGATACGTGAGGTTCAATGTTTAATTTTCACATTTTTTTTTTCAGTGATACAGTTGAGGTTTTGTTTTAATTTTCAAAATTAGTTTAATTCATGGGTTGTCGATATTGAAATTCAGCGTAGTTTCACCAAACGGATAATCTTCGTCTAGGTTAAGAATGATCTTTTTAATTGTAACTACTGTCAAATTAAAGTGGAACTGCCAGTATATATCGCATGTTGACAGCAAACACTTGTGGAACGATGTTCATGATTCGAAAATGTTAATAAAACCTTAAAGATTTGATCAATATTTGGATAAACCTATCTATTAAAACTTTTCTTTATTTTACGACTATTTAACACAATGCAACATGCAGATTAAAGCTTTCATAGTAGATAAGCAGAAGTCCTTATTTCATCAATAAAACAGTTAAGTTTAAAGCTAAACTGTTAGAAATCCAAATATCTAATATCCCCCAAGGATAATCTTAAACCTAGCCTTCGAAATCACTTTCGGTATAAAAATTGACTAACTCGCAACAAACCTTTGCAACCATAAAATATCAATTGGTCAGTATATTTGAGCATAGCCATACCAGTGGAATCTTGGGCCTACGGGCAACATGCAACATATAATGAAAGTATAAGTGGAAGGTAACAAAATTTAAGTCATTGCTCAAGTCTGAATTACTACTGGATTAGAAGTGTTACCCAAGCAAACGTTTTGGCAATAATTTCTTTAGGTAAAGAAACTTGCTTTTATACTGCATATTTTTTTTTTTTTAACTTCAATGATTTTGAAAGTAATAGCCTTTTGTTAAAATTTTGCAAACTTCAAAGTCCTTATTTTTTGACATGTCTAATTGGCGTATATATTTGATTTTGAATTTATGGAATCTGCTTTAACCTTGTAAAAATTCGCTAAGTATTTTTAAAGACCCTTTTTTATATAAAAAAATTGTAGCAAAAACAACGGTCACAGATGTAGGAACAAGCCATTCTATTTTAGTAACCTTTGGTTGTTATTTCCAGGGATGCAGTGCATGGCAGTGTCTGTTTGGGAGCTTTTAATTCATGAACTTAATATATGATCTGACGAAAACCTGTTCTCAACGAATCACACGTAGATTGGTGAAGAAAAACTATAGAATGACTGAATCCACAGTTTTCTTTGAGGTAAGTTTAGTGGTCATATTATTTTTTTTTTCCTCTGGACTTGATGGCAAATAAACTATGATAGACCTCCGAATTATCTTGTAGATCTTGTTTTTCAGAATATTTATTAACACGGGATCTTTGAAATTTTTTGTTTAAATATCTATTCGGTTCCTTCACTTCTTTTTTCAAGTTTTCCCTTTTCCAATAGATGTCGCCCTGTTACTTTTCGTGCCGTAACTACAGCTATTGAGACTCCTTGACATTGTCAGTCAGCCATCAGGAATCAAATTTCTTCATCCACTGGGAAGACTGGCGCAGACGTCTGGTAGTGGGTAAATAGTGGTAGAGCCTTATCTAAGAGAAGTAGTCTTGGACATCGTAGCTGTAGTTGCTTGTGCCCAACATCAACTTGGAAGGCTTTCTTATTTTCTCAGAAGGTAGGACTTTTTCTTATTTTTTTACGCGTTGTTAATAGGTGTTGAATCGCAGGTTGTATAAGTGTTCCAGGAAGGGTTAGTTCAACATTGCAAAATTATTGGTCTTATGTATATATAATTTGAATGTTGCCAAGAAATTTTACGTAGGGTTTCGTGTTAAGTTGGATGTTGGTGATCTATACTCAATGTCTATAAGATTAATGCAAGAATCAAAATCATTGAGCAAAGTATGTCCAGGCTTAGTTTCTATGAATTTGGCAAATATCTGTCGAGTAATTGAGTTCAACTTTGGTAGAGGATCAAGCTAGCTCTACTACAATATTACTATTGACAATCTTTAGCCTACTCTTGATAATTTGTATGTATTTACAGATGCGTATGCAAATGTATATCAAAATTAGACAAACTAATATTAAAATTTGAAGGCTAGGGATTGGTAGTTGGAATAGTCACTGGGAAATATTTCAGAGTTATTACTGATCTTGAATTCATTGATTAAACGTTCATGCAAATACTTTAGAATGTTTACGTATATTATTCATGGGTAAAGGGTGTTCGGCGATAACTTGGTTAGAAATATATATGCATTTTTAGGAGTAAAGATTCTAATTGAAAATTCATAGTAGAGAACTAGAAAATTTAAATTTTTTAGTAGGGAAGGATGTAATCATAGAAATAAGTTGCATTTGATGGAAATTTTTTAATTTTACAATATTGGCTTACCCCAAAGTACTTAGTTTTAGTTCAGCCCAGAGTGATTATTATTCCAATGTAGTACAAAATCCAGATGGTGGTGCTTTTATTCCCAATCAATCTATAAATGTTGATCGTTCTTGTTTAATAGTTTTCTTGATATGCATTTAATGCTTTATTTAAGAATAAAACATTTAAAGCTGGATATTGTTCAGCCACCTGTGGCAGGGTTCAACTTTTATTCGTGAATTGTTATCACGTTAACGAGCCAATTTATCAGAGTAATTTATCGTATAAGAATGTTGCTACGAATGTGTCGTTTAATACAAAGTATTTGTTGAAGGTTCCGAGCTCTTGTCACAACTTTAAATGACCCAAAATTGCCTTCCTTTCATTATTTGGTAATAAAACAATGAACCCTTGAACATCTATAGGCTGCTTTATTTTTAAAAGCTATTTCGGAAGTGCAATGTGTTTTGTGTGTGGTCGTAAGGATTCAAAAACAAAAAAATCCCTCTTCTTTTGCCTACAGTAGATAAGTGTATTTTTTGTTGTCTATTCTTCGTTATATTTGAGCATATACTGTATACATGGATTCAAACCTCATACCAAAGTTACATAAAAATTGTATTGCAATCTAGATAAAAATGAATGCGTTGATTTTTCAATACGTATGCATCTTAGTATTCAGTGGTTATCGATCTTGAAATTCAGGATAATTTCACTAAACGGGTATTAAAACCAATAATAATCTTCTTGTAGGGCAAGGTATGATCTGTGCATTTTGATCGCAACACCTGTGTCAAGTCGAATAGATATTGCATGTTGACAGCAAACAATTGTCCATATCCCTAGTTCGAAAATTTTATTAAAAGCTTTCTAAGCTTTAATGTTATTTGGATAAACCTATGTTTTGCATGTTTTGGACGAATATTTAACTCTGCAACATGCAGATTAAAACTTTCTTAGCAGATAAGCCGATGAGCCCGTAATTCATCAATAAAACTCAAGGCAATGTAGATTAAGGCTAAACTCGTTAAGAAATCCAGATATCAAATATCCCCGAGTATATTCTTGAACTAAGCATTTGAAATCACCGCCGGTATAAAGAATATTGACTTGCAATAAACTGTTGCAACCCTAAAGTATCATTTGGTCAGTACATAGGAGTTTAGGTATAGCTATGGAATCTATCGCCTACGGGCAAGATGTAACAAATGAAAGATTGTATGTGAAGTGGGTTAGTGAAATGAAGTTTAACTTCACTTGTCATTGATTAAAATGCTAAATTTATAATCATAGAAGTGGCATCCAAGCAAACTTGTCAAGAATTTCTTTGTAAGGAAACTTGAGTTTATGCTGCATTTATGATTTTGGAAGCAAGATAGTAGTTAAAATTTTGCTAAAATTTCCAATTCCATATATTTGTCTAATTGGCGCATTTCTTTGTTACTGTATTTATGAGACCTGCTGTGGCCGTGTACAAATTCATTGTCTTTTGCTTTTACAATGTTAAATTTTAGTAAGACCTTTTTTTTTTTTTTTTTTTTATTCAAAAATTATATTAAATGTCGACAATAATTACGGTCACGGCTATAGGAACAAACCATTCTATTTTAGTAGTCTTTGGTTATTATTTCCAGGCAAGCAGTGTATGGCAGAAGATGTTTGGAAACTCTTAATACATGAACTCATAATATATGAACTGATGAAAACGTGTTCTCAACGAAGCCCACGTTGATTGGTGAAGGAAAACAGTGCATCAACACAGCATTTTCTTTAAGGCAAGTTCAGGGGTCATTTATATTTTTTTTGCCTGGCTTTTAGTCTTAATTCAAATTGTCTAAATTTTTTAAACACTACAAGAGGTTCAATGTTTAATTTTCAAAATTAGTTTTAATTCCATGGTATAGGTGAGGTTAAATGTTTAATTTTAAAGTTTTATTTCAATAATACAGAAGTTTAATTTTCAGTTAGTTTTCTTCAATGATTCGCGAGAGGTTCAATGTTTAATTTTCAAAATTTTTTCAATGATACAGAGGTTCAGTGTTAAATTTTCAAAATTTGGTTTAATTTTTATGATACAGAAGTTTTGTTTAATTTTCCAAATCAATTTTAACTAAGTTCTCTATATTGAAATTCAGGGTTTCACCAAACAGGTAACAAAGCCAGTAATAATCATCTTGGTTAAGAATCTCAGCTTTTTTGTTACTACTGTTAGGTTAAACTCGAATTGCCTGTATATATTGCATGTTGACAGCATGCAACATATAATGAAAGAGTTTGTGAAGTGAAAGGTAACAAAATTTAATAGTAGTCACTGTTTAAAATGCTAAATTACTACTGGGATAGAAATATCATCGAAGCAAACTTTTGGCAAGAATTTCTTTAGGTAAAGAAACTCAAGTTTATATTGCAATTTTTTTTTAATTTGTAATTTTTTTGAAAGTGATAACCTTAATTTTGCATACTTCAAATCATAGTTTTTTAATATCTATATTGACGTATACCTTTGTTATAGAATTTATGGAAACTGCTTTAACCTTGTATAACTTCTCTAAAGTTAAAGACCCATTTTGATACAATAATTGTAGCAAAAACACTACTATTACGGTCACATATGTAGGAACAAGCTATTCTGTTTTGTGAAACCTTTGGTTGTTATTTCCAGGGATGCAGTACATGGCAGAGGCTATGTTTTGGGAGCTCTTAGTTCATGAACTTAATATATGATCTGATGAAAACCTGTTCTCAACGAATCACACGTCGATTGGTGAAGAAAAACTAGATACCTGAACTCACACAGAATTTTCTTTGGGGTAAGTTTAGTGGTCATTTTAATCTTTTTTCCACTGGATTTAGTGTTACTAAAATGGTCTAAATCATTTGTTCAATTCTCTAAGGTTACTGTTTAATTTTCAAAATTAACTTTACTTCTGATAGGAAAGGACTAGTTTAAAATTTTCAAACTTTTCATGTTAATGATATAAGAGGGCAGGTTCAATGATTTATTACATTATACAAAGGGTTTAAAATTGCTTTGGTCTCATATGATTAAGTTGCATTAGTTTGAAAAGTTCAATGAGTCTTCCATTTTGCATCAATGACTCTTCCATTTTGCACTTGCTTCAAGTATTTAGTATTCTTGAATGGTTTTTAAATTAAGGATAAAGGCTTAAAAATACAGAACTTTTCAGTATAAAATTATTCAGAAATATATTTTACCGTTTTTAATACATTCTTCTTGTAGCACATCTAACACTTCGTTTAACATTCCAGGTAAAATAGAAGGATGGAAGCTAACAAAACTTGAAGCAAAGCGAAACCAGAAAATATAAGAATACAGTATATGACGGGAAGGACATTTCACTGGATGAACGGAATATAAAGATACATAAGCAGAAACAATAAATTTCTAGTTAAAGTAGAAAATATTTACGTATAATAAACCTACATTTAGCATATTCGTTTTTCTCCAAGCACATAAACACACATATGGCAGAGAAAATGCACACATATGGCGGAGAAAATGCTGCATTGAAAGCATTATCAATAATACTCAAATATTTGTAACACTTCACTATCCTCGTTGGTACATATGCACTGTAAGAGCAGATGTTTTTTACTAAGCATGTGAGAACGTTCTCCACTTAGTTGAACTGAGTTCTGTATTTTGTCCCTTAAAACTTGGGCTTGTTTTATTCTCGAGCCGATGTGTTTTATTCTCGAGCCGATGTGTAAGGAAAAGAGTTCAGGCAAAGTATGGGGCCTGTGCTATGGCCAGTAAATATACTCCCTCTTTCTCTCCACTCACATGTTATGGTGTTACTGTCTTCTCGGGCGCTAGATATACTATCTTCTTGAGTAGTTGTTGTACTCACTTCTCTCCAGGCCATATGCTCGACTCTCCTCTGTATTAGGTCATATTTTGTACTTTCTTCTTGTCCATGTTAGAATTGTACTCAGGCATGTTATATTCGGTGTATTTTGTACTTTCTTCTTGTCCATGTTAGAATTGTACTCAGGCATGTTATATTCGGTGACAGTGTAATTGTCTTCATGGGCATGCCCCTTCTCTCAACTTTGGTAGGTGGTGTACCCTTCTATGTACTCGAGAGTATTGTTCTCTACTCCCTTCTCAGCCTGGAGTTGTAACCCCCTCTTTTTTCGACCAGGTGTTGTATCCCTCACCTCGGGCAGGTGTTGTACACTTCTCTCTGTGTTAAACTTTTTCTGCACTGTTGTTATCTCTCTTCTTGGGTCTTAGTTTTGTAATATTCTCTCTCTTCCAAGTATGTTAAATTCTCTTCCTTCAATGCTTTTTTTTATTTTACTTGCACATGTTATTCTCTCATCTCATGCCTGTAGTATTTCTAGTCTCTTATGTAGTATCTCCCTCCTTCCTGGGCCTGTAGTGTGTTCCCTCTTCTAGGGCCTGTAGTATACTTACTCTTCTAGGGCCTGTAGTATGCTTACTCTTCTAGGGCCTGTAGTATGCTTACTCTTCTAGGGCCTGTAGTATGCTTACTCTTCTAGGGCCTGTAGTATGCTTACTCTTCTAGGGCCTGTAGTATGCTTACTCTTCTAGGGCCTGTAGTATGCTTACTCTTCTAGGGCCTGTAGTATGATCCCTCTTCTAGGGCCTGTAGTATGATCCCTCTTCTAAGGCCTGTAGTATGCTCCGTCTTCTAGGGGCCTGTAGTATGATCCCTCTTCTAGGGCCTAAGTATGATCCCTCTTTTAGGGCCTGTAGTATGCTTACTCTTCTAGGGCCTGTAGTATGCTTACTCTTCTAGGGCCTGTAGTATGCTTACTCTTCTAGGGCCTGTAGTATGCTCCCTCTTCTAGGGCCTGTAGTATGCTCCCTCTTCTAGGGCCTGTAGTATGCTCCCTCTTCTAGGGGCCTGTAGTACTAGCTCATCTCAAGCCTGTAGCAATCTCACTCATATCGAGCCTGTGGTATTCTCTCTCCTTAGGCCTGTGGTATTCTCACTATCACGCAGATTTTACAGGGTAGTCTCCCTCTACTTGGCCCTGCGGTCTTCACTCCTTAATCTAGCTTTGGGGTTCTCTCTCTATCCGGGACTGTAATCATCTCTTTTCTCGAGACTGTGGTATCTTAAAATCATTTATCAGTCTTGTGGTATTATATATCCTTTCAGTCCTGTGGTAATCTTTCATCATTAGCATTTGTTATTCTCTCTTTAGCATTTTTTTTTTCTTGAGCATTTCTTCTCTCTCCTTGACCATGCATATTCGCTCTCCTCGAGCGTACTTTATCTTCTCTTTCTTGGGCTAGTGTTTTTTTCTAACTTATTGGGCCTCCAGTATTCTCGCTCTTCTCGGGCTGTGGCTCTCTTCTAGGGCTGTGGTATTCTCGCTCTTCTCGGTCTGTGGCATTCTCCTCGAGCAGGTACTATTCTCACGTTCTTGGACCTTTAGATTCTGTTGCGTCTTCAACGGCATTTTTTTCTTCCCTAGACTTACTTCCTTGCGCTGTTATATTTCATTCTCTATTAGGTTTTCTCTACATTCACGTGTTTTATAATTCTCCTCTTATCTGCAATTTGAAATATCTCCAATTGACCTTTCTATATCACATTTAACACAATCTGTTAACTCCTTTTTGGCGCATGTCTGCTCAACGTTTGTCTCATTTGTCTTTTACACATTCATCCAAGTGTCTGGTCTTCCATAAACGCGTGCATTTTGCACATAGTTCTCTCCCGTGTCTTCCCTTTTCTCCACAGGAAGTATGCACTATAATGTAGTTTGTATTTAATAATTTAAGCTATGTAGCCCAGAGTTGTGGTCACGAGGCCAATGCAGCTGCAAGCCGAAGAAGCCTCTGCTGTACTGTCTGATCCAAACCTACGGAGAATATTTGTATATTGAATATAATGTATTTTCAAAAACTGGGTTTCAATGGTCTGCCATGTGACCTTAGTTGCTTGCCATGTCTAACGTTTATATGCATGAAAAATTCGAAATTATTAATATGTGCTGTTAAAAAGACAGGATGGAATAATCTGCCCCCTGGATATTAACCCATATCATCAATATCAAAAACCTTAGAAATAGAACTAACTCAGCATTTATAAGTGTTTTAGCCATTTTTGGCGTAATGGTAGCAGCGTACATTCATTTCTTAAATAGGCTAAGAATCTTTTAGCTAGTGTTCTAAATGATAATCAAGGAATGAAATATTTCAGCAGGGTATTAAAATTAATCACTTAAGACTAGTCAAGACTACTTTAATCCCTCTAATTTATTACACTGAAGGTACTTGAAATGTTTAATTTTATTAGTTGATAATTACTATTAAAATATATAATTACTCCACGATTAACTATCAGCTTAGCTATGTTTGACAGTTATTTCAGTATTGACTTTCACACAAATATCTGACTAACAGTTCCTTGGTCAGGCTACATGTAAAGACCAGTGTCAGTGTCAAGTCCTTGTTAAATTTTCAAGTATATCCTCTCAGGCAAGTATTGTCTTTAAAACCACTATTATAGAAATATTCACCTATGTTCTAGAATTCCGTGGCAGAGATAACAAAAAATACAACTTAAAATCCCCCAGGGTTAAAGTTATAATCAGGAAGCTATTTAATTATGCTGATATCTAGTCAATAAAAGACGAATCAACTCATAACCTAATGAAAATATTTAACGATAATTTAACTAAGGTACTTCAAGTTAAATTAAAAATTAAAAGCCACGTACATCTGATTACTAAAATACTTTAATTTACTGGAAAATGAATTTTCCCATTAATGCAAAAAAAACAAAATGTATTTTTATCACCTTCGATAAATTTATATAAACCCAATCATAAATAGATTTCTAGTAAATCTGAACCACCACCATCGGCCAATTGTCTGGAATCATCACCTGCCAATTACCAATCTCATGATAACTATAGTCTTAAGGAGTACCAATTCTAAAAAATTATATAGACAGCATTTCTCCTATCTTTAAAGGGAGCAAAACTGTTTGGAGAGTACGTTAAAGGCTTCGAATCATGGTAAGTCCAAAAATAGTTTTTCCCCATAAACTTAAATGAAAATTTTGGAAGCTATTGAATAAGTCTTGAATGGCAAACTACTAGGGTTTCTAAAATTTAAGCCTATGGAATTTTTTATATAAATTGGTTACCGCTAGCTTCTAGTTATGTAAAATACTAAATCAAACTACCTGTTCAACTTTACTAAATGCAATATACCAGTTAATGAACAACCCTATTTAGTTAAAAATCTACCTTACTTCAACATATAAACAATGTCAGTATTCACGTTAACATTTAAATTGTCTTCAATCTATAGTAGCCAAATTATTTATTTTTCTACTACGACTTAGCTGAAATCGCTGTTACCAGACAGGGTATTTATCTTCAAGATAGCTTTGCTTTAATACTGCATGAACGTTATAGAATTTAACTGGTTTCAACAGTGTTAACTTAATAGATCAAGTTATAAACTCAAAATGTTTTATAATTTTAGTAATATTTTCAGACCATAAAACTCATTTGTAATCAACTAAGTGAATTTGATAAATCATTATATTGAAATTAAAGCTGAATTTTATAGATTTCACTTCTAAAATTATGCCAACTTGAAATTATTCCAACTTCTCTAGATCATTAAATATTAGTTATCACCATTAGTGAAAATTTCCTTAGTAAATACAATATGAATGTGTTAATGAATCAATGAAAACTTAATGAATCAATGAAAACAAACTTATCTTCAATTTTTTTTTTATTTGCTAAGGAACACATTTCAGAATTCCAATACTTAAGTACCGTTTACTGGCAAATTAAGATGGCTTTCACTATCAACCAGTTTTAAAAATTGAAAAAAGTACTGGTTACAACAGTTCCACTGACTTCCATAATTTCCGCTGTATTGTAGGAATTTTACGAGCTTTCCTTCCTTCAAATGTTGCACGAATTTCACAGGCTTCTTATGTTTAAGGTCCTCCAGGTGTAGCTACGCAGATTTCATCAGTTTGGAGCAGCACACTTGTCGCAGAAGTCCGAATTTCCTGCAAAAAAAGAAATAACTTATAAGTCACCTCAAAACAACTTCACTTATACAAACTTTTAATAATTGAAACAAATAAAGTAGATTGATATTCAAATTTTCTAAAAGTAAATTTCTATAAAAAAAAAAAAATTCCAGTTACAAAATCTGGCAATTGAGGTTAATTACAACTAGCAAAGTACTAGCTAACATAACGCACCACTTTCTCCATAATGAATAAAGAAAATATTCCGTAGATAAAATTTTGTTCAGGGCATAAATTTGATTTCAGAAACACCACGTTCTCCATAATGAACATTAAGAAAATTTTCCATGAATAAAATTTTGTTCAGAGCATCAATTCAATCTTTCAGAAACACCACTTTCTCCATAATAAAGAAAATGCTCCGTAAATAAAATTTTGTTCAGCGCATAAATGTAATCTTTCAGAAACGCTCAACAAAACTAGAGGCTCGTATTGGCTAACACTTTCATTACAGCTATAACTGTAGTAGTATTTATTAAATTATTTACTCCGACCACCCAAAATCTGTGCGTCACATGATTTAGGTCACAAGACCTTACAGATAGAGAAGACGCAACTACAATAAAAATAATCTAGCATACTGAAGGATAAGTAAACTTATTGCAGGAAAAACTAAAAGAAAAAAAGAAAAAAAGTGGCATTGAAACTAACATTAAACGAGAAAAAAAACTGAATTCATGGTGGTGGGCAAGAGAAACTGGTGGTGGGCAAGAGAAACAGCGTGAGAAACTTGTGTGATATTCAAATGAACATAATGACACTGTGCCGACATCTAGTAAAGTTCGATATCTAGGTGTATTTTGACTGTAACCTGTCTTCCCAAATAAATACTGTCTGCCCAAATAAATAATGTAATAAAAAATGCTGGTTATCATCTAGAATATTGAGTTTATAAAAAAGTACCTGGACGAAAATTCTGTAAAGAAACTTGTGATAAACTTATTACCAGGATTGACTACTACAACAATTTACATAAAGTTCAACTTAAGAAATTACAAAACATGATAAACAGGAGCAAGACTGATAAAAGTTGTCCCATCCAGAGAAAGGATCACCCCTATACTAATCGATTTACACGGGCTACCGATTAAAGAGAGAATTTAAAATTTGTACAATAACCCAACAAGCTCTCAGAACCGGGCGTCCAAAATACCTAAGAGAATGGCTACATATTGCGCAGACAAATCGTGTCGACACGAGAATAGTTACATATGTCTTCAAACTGTTGGAACCTAGATTTATGTCCACTTTAGGCTCCAGAGCCTTTAAATATGCGGCCCCGAGACTATATAATAAGCTCCCACGAAACATTCGAATGATTGAAGACATTAAGGCTTTCAAGAGGAAACTGAAAACTTCCCTATTTCGTGAGTCTGGACAGTGACGATTGAACAGTAAATTAACAATACGCGATACGAGACTTCAAATACTCTGAAAGAACAAGGTAAAACGACGGTGGAGGTCCTGTAGAGAATGGGGTTCCCCTGCTGTATGGGACCGGAAAAGCAGCCATCAAAGTAAAAGCATACATATTTTCCAGTTTGTGTTCCGATTACCCGTGGAGAACGGGTTTAACGTTGTGTATGTAAGAGTCATGTGTAATGATTGAATGTATAATTTTGATAGGAGACTAAGCCAGTTTGAAATATAAGATCTAACAAGCCACAAGGCTCGGTGGAGAAATGGCCGACAACTGTTTCCTTTCCTTGCACCCGACCGCCAGTATTATAAACTGTACTGAATGTACTGATCACTTGACAGACTGACAGTTCGGCCAACTTATTCTTATCTACAGTCAAGCCAGAAAAATTGCCTTCAACGTAAGCCAGTATTTTCTGCAGAAGGAGCAGTACCGAGGAATTTTTTATAACATTTCAAAGAATCGATCAGCGAGAGAGAGAGAGAGAGAGAGAGAGAGAGAGAGAGAGAGAGAGAGAGAGAGAGAGAGAGAGAGAGAGAGAGAGAGAGAGAAATAAAATATATATCAATGCTGTAAACAATGACGGTATATCACTTCATGTGTTTTACAAATATATGCGGTGTTCAGATATTCCATGCCTGAATACACGCACATACAGATTTGGCGCCTTAGTGACGCACCAGTCAAGTAGCGTAGGCATTGGAACATAACATCGCAGCAAGGGAGATCCATGGCTTGACTCCACCTAAACCCTATTTTAGATTGGCGGGACTTTAAGTGACAAGACTCAAACAGAACTAATATGAAGACTTTCATACAGAACTAACATGAAAGCAAAAGTTAGAAGTGTCCAATTTTTTAACGAAAATTATACTGTATCTGAAGCAATCCTCAAATTAAAATTTTGCTAGTAGCTTCCTACTAGCCTCGTGGCTAATACAGTGGTAACTTTTTTAGTTAAGTCTACCTTTCGCATGGCAGCAGCTCGAACCCAGCCCGGGACCGTAAGTTTACCGAGTATGCCACTAATGTGGTTGGGCACCACCATTGGGGGTTGTTGGGCTTGCCCGGCTGACGTTCTTGCGAGCGACAATTGTAATGAAACTAACAGAAACGAGACATTTTTACCTTTTACCTTTTAATAAGTAAAATATGCAAATGGAAAGAGCTTAGTAGAGAATTCATAAAACAGAAATCGGAACATTGAATTAACAACAGTTCTATCAGTCTTCCTTTTACTAGTGATAACTGGAATTGCTACGTTTCAGAAGTGCCTACAATATATATGATTAACGAATCTAAAGAAATTCTGATCATATGGTCTGGCGTTGAAGCTGGCTTGCCTATGATATTGCCGATAGCTTTCCTAGTATAAGAAAATTGCTCGTCAAATTTTAAGACTAATAAAAAAGTTATTTTGTGAAGCTTTAGGTCAAATAAAAGCAGATTAATAAAAAGCACTTACGATTAATGAGGAAGGGTATTACTATTCAATAAAAAAAAAACAGTTATAAGCAATTAAGAGTAATAACTTAATCTTATACTGAAAGAATTTGACAATATAGGGTTCAAACCAACAATGGAATTATTTTCCATGTTGCCCTAAATTTCATATAGTCAAGCTACGACTGTTAAAACCCGAAGTTCGCGACAATTCTAGGCCTGCATTCGTTACCTATTCTATGGGTCACGTTCAGTCTCCTAGTTACGCAGTTTCTAACCATGCATACCCATTAGGAACCTAGTTTAACCATTTTGTTACTGCAATTATTTAAAGGCAATACCCCCACGGAACTCTGCCCAGCCCAGGCAACTCTACCCCAGAACTCTGCCCTGCCCAGGCAACTCTACCCCAGAACTCTGCCCTGCCCAGGCAACTCTACCCCAGAACTCTGCCCTGCCCAGGCAACTCTACCCCAGAACTCTGCCCTGCCCAGGCAACTCTACCCCAGAACTCTGCCCTGCCCAGGCAACTCTACCCCAGAACTCTGCCCTGCCCAGGCAACTCTACCCCAGAACTCTGCCCTGCCCAGGCAACTCTACCCCAGAACTCTGCCCTGCCCAGGCAACTCTACCCCAGAACTCTGCCCTGCCCAGGCAACTCTACCCCAGAACTCTGCCCTGCCCAGGCAACTCTACCCCAGAACTCTGCCCTGCCCAGGCAACTCTACCCCAGAACTCTGCCCTGCCCAGGCAACTCTACCCCAGAACTCTGCCCTGCCCAGGCAACTCTACCCCAGAACTCTGCCCTGCCCAGGCAACTCTACCCCAGAACTCTGCCCTGCCCAGGCAACTCTACCCCAGAACTCTGCCCTGCCCAGGCAACTCTACCCCAGAACTCTGCCCTGCCCAGGCAACTCTACCCCAGAACTCTGCCCTGCCCAGGCAACTCTACCCCAGAACTCTGCCCTGCCCAGGCAACTCTACCCCAGAACTCTGCCCTGCCCAGGCAACTCTACCCCAGAACTCTGCCCAGGCAACTCTACCCCAGAACTCTGCCCAGGCAACTCTGCCCAGGCAATCTACCCCAGAACTCTGCCCAGGCAATCTACCCCAGAACTCTGCCCAGGCAATCTACCCCAGAACTGCTTACTTCTAATATGTAGATTTGCAATTAATCAGGCGGTAAGAAAAAAATGGAAAATCTTAAAGAAATTAAATTAGGTTATTCCAAATAACACCTGTCATTAAGCTTGTGATTTTATTGGCTAAGATAATTAATACTTAACCATTAATATCATTTTCAATTAAATGGTGTAAACAATTCTAGTAAAGTTTCAAAGAATAGTCAAGCCTAGTGGTTAACTGACCGAAAAAAAGCACTTTAGAAAATAAAGAGATACTCTGTTCAAACGCTCAGGAAATTTAACCATAGCACCAGAGACCAAAATTTCCAATTTTCATTATATCATTAAAGTACCTCAATGATTACTTGAGCAAGTATTTTGTCTTGCGAATAATTTCGATTAAGGTCCATTTTATTATATTTTTACATATAATCATAGCTTTTCATGGACCTTTTATAAAACCTTTTGGTAGAATTCAAGTGCCGAGCTACGAAGATTGTTGTTCAAACTCACTGCATATTAGGATTAAATATCTCCAAAATCTGAATATTAAAAAAGTTCCTCCGTGAAAGTTTTCAAAATAAGCACTAAAATTTCCTCATCCCTTATGCGAGGCGAGCTATCAAAATAAAGTTAAAATTGCAAGTTTTGCATTACTTGGCAGGTATGGCAGACATGATTAAGAAATTTTCTACGACAGGCAAAGTTTAGTATATTCAAAATAACTAAATCTTATCTTGGACTAAAGATACTCTGTCTTCAAAATTAGTGGTCTGCTTCCAAGACGTATGAATATTAACGAAAATCAATAGGTACTAAATCTTCATTAGCAAGCATAAACTGCTTAATAGCACAAGTTAACCTCTTGATTAAGTTTAACTATTTTAAGTAATGCACTTTCGGCTTTAGCAATTTCAAGCATGTCAAAATTATGCTGCCTTATTTAATATTTACATTCCTCAAAATATACTTCGATTTACTCAAATTGAAATTTGCAGTTATACCACGACACCAAACTTCCTTTCTAGAAAACAAAACGCAGAAGCAGTTACGGAAGATTTACTGCAAATTTTCGCAATTTCAATTATCACTTTATTCATCCGGGATACAACAGTCTTAAAAGTCCTTAAAAACAAGCAAACTACATATTTGCACACTAAGTCGCTCATTAATGTCAGGTAAATTTAGTGCAGCGCTAACATGCCCCTGATGATTTGTGGATATTCTTTCTGTTTAACGCAATTCCTTTGCTCACTTCAAAGTTAATAATCCCATGTGAATTTTCATGGTTACCGGTAAAAGCTAATTAGCGTAAAGTGTATAGGTTCTTTCGCACTATACACTAGATGTGAATTAATATTTTCGCAGATATTCCACAAACGTTAACAAAGATAAGTATTAGCTACTTTCATAAATTTCCCTGGAAACCAATTTCAAATAAAAATCACCAATCGACCGCACCCCAACAACATATTTAGAAGCTTAACTAAATTGTTTTGGAATTTTTATAGTGTAGATCTACCTTACCCAACCCTATCTCAAATTTTAGGCTTAATCGAAGGCAGAAATATCCATAAACAAGGTTCTTATGTGATCACTTATGCTGTACAATATCAAATGTTAATCTAGCCCTAAAAGTTAACGAAAACTAAACACCGTATTACATATCCAGTTATACTTTCACATTTCTGACTTCATTACCCAAAAGAAAAAAAATTAGATTCCATAGTTTGCAAGTTTCTAGCCTGAATATCTAAGCTGCGAGTAAACCTGGGTAATATTTCGATAGAATCCCACCCAGTGCCATTACCGCTTGCCAGTACATAGGAGCTTTGTATTACCTTTTGCGAGAGCCAAGAGCACACGGTTTATGGCTTTTGCTAAGACTTGCGAAAAAGAAAAATAAACTCCTTAGTACTGGCCACGGGTTATGACTGGGTGGAACTATAGAAATATTACCGAAACCTAGAAGCTACTTCGTAACTAAGCTCATTATACCTATAACGTACCGTTCGATACATAAATCAGAGAATATGCACTGCTAAACCTCAAGTCTTCATCTGAACTGCCTACTCATAGATATGAACATATGTTAATACTTGTAAACAAACTTGCATGCACTTAAATATCAGACAACGTATCGAGTTATATAAACCCGTTAATTTGGGTTCCAAATCCTTTTGAAAACTTCCTAGACATTATGGAAGGGGTAAAATCAGAATAGAGTTAAATTTATCAAAGTTAAGAATAATCTGGACTGCCTGCTTGGTTTACAGAAATTTCTAAAACTATATTGCCGATAAAACTTCACTGCTTCCCTCAATACAGTATCGAGACTTTGTAGGTAATAAAAGCCTCACTATTAAAATTAAAATATCCTAGATGAAAATGTTGCTTCTAAATGCGGAATTGTGGGTCAGGTTTTTGTTTTGTTTCTTTAAGGAAAACCGAAAGCAACTACTTTTTTCAGGTTTTCTCACCAATTCTAAATACATAAGCTCAGCTCAAACTGCATGAGCTTATGAGGCAAGAATCAAGATTTACCATAATTATGAAAGGGAAGCGTACCAATACTCCTTTCCCCAAACCTCAAGTTAGTCAAATTATCCAAATAAAATATCAAGACACCCTTTCCTAAATGTCTGCCAATTAAGGGGTGCATTTATATAACAAGCAGCTTTAAACATGAAAAGGGTAATAACTTAATTCCCGAAAAGGATAAGTATCACTAGCACGCAAAATATGACTGAACACCACACTGGCTATCAAATGTACACCGAAAATTAAGGTACCTTAACCTAAAATTCATATAAAATTCCCATTAACTCCACCTAAGAGTATCACTAAAATTACACCATTTGTGATATAATTTACCTTACCTTAAAAATCCACGAATGTCCATGCAATTTACAGGAGTCATATAACCGGTCTTCAGTTCCAATACACGATGAGAGGTCTTCAAGAGCTTTCGACCAATTACAGCCGTCCTAGTGTTTCTCTTGAAGCAAGAGGAGAAAACGTGTTCCTTGATTGGCTGATGAAACTCAAGGAGTTTACAGGAGGGTAGTGTCACTTCTAATAGTCGTTCAGTGACATCTGTTGGCCAGGCGAGTAATTATGAAAAGAAAAATGGAATAACCATAAATATTCAATACAGAGGAGTGTCCAAAGTATTTATTATTATTATTATTATTATTATTATTATTATTAGCTGAGTTACAACCCTAGTTGGAAAAGCAAGATGATATAAGCCCAAGGGCTCCAACAGGGAAAAATAGCCCAGTGAGGAAAGGAAATAAGAAAATAAATAAACGATATGAGACAGAATGAACAATTGAAATACAATATTTAAGAAAAACAGTAACAACATCAAAACAGATATTTCAAATATAAACTATAAAAATACATTTGTAAATACCAAGAATTTCAAAGTAAGATGGAAATATTAAATTCTAGATCATTTTTTTCCTAGTTTAATTTCAATGTCTAACAATATTTGTTGCTTAGAAAGGTATGTGACCTGTTCATCTTAGATTTTTAAATATTGCCATGCCTTTCCGAAAGGAAGAAATTGCTTACATGATTGTTTTTATGCTTCCTTAAAAATATAAAAGCTTCAGCGCAAATCATGAGACTTGCAGGTAGAGACATCTTCATCTCTATGAACCGAACCAGAGATACTAAAACTCTGAATGAATCTGCCATCAATGTCAACGACCTTTGAGGTCATGATATCAGAGATATTTATATAATTAATGAATCATCATAAATGGCCTAATTTCCTTTAAATGATAAAAATTATTGAAATACACTACGTCTACACCTGAAAAGTATTCCCTTCAAAGAAAACATTTTGTTTATATTTTAAATAAAATAGCCAGGCATGTGACTTCTGTTGTGGTGCCTCAGGTGTTGGTTAAAACAAGTTTAAAGGTTTAAAGGCCGCTCATGAATGGCAGAGGCAAGGGACAGTGACATTGCCCTATCGAGTAGGACAATGCCCTAGTGACTGACCATGTATACGTATGATCAGCGCCCAAGCTCCTCTCCACCCAAGCTAGGACAAAGGAGGGCCAGGCAATGGCTGCTGATGACTCAGCAGATAGAACTATAGGCTCCCCAGAATCCCCCATCCCTTAGCTCACAAGATGGTGAGGTTGCAGCGACCAAAGAAACTAACGAGTTCGAGCGGGACTCGAACCCCAGTCTATATTTGCCTATTTATGATGCCATATTCAAAAGTTGGTCAATCAAAGAGAACAGGTGGGGTGATGTTATTTTGAAAGTGATAAAAATTATTGAACAAAAAACTATATAACTTTTTTTTAGTGTAGAACCTTTTACACGATCGTATCTAACATTGCTTTTCATCCTGAAAATTTTTTATGAAATAAAGAATTAAAAAAATGGTATTGCTTAGAATCTTGCGCAAAAATGAGAAGATACAAACATAAAAGGATTTTTTGTTACCATACGAGAGAAACGTCATATAAAAAAATAAAATACTTACTTTCATTTTTTATGTCAAAGTACTGGAGATTCTGTTGTTAATACCATATACCTTTTAAGAAAATTATTCTCAGTCCACTAAAATGTAGCTTTCAATGAATTACCAGAAATAGCTAAGAGGCATCCGGTCCTCATACTTTTCAAAAGATCCCTCGATTTAAATACGTAGAAAAGAGGATAGTTCCATCTGTATATAAAAATCATAAATATATGAAATGCTATATATTTGAGACTTGAAATTATTTTTCATTTTGCTTTCCTTAAGTGTGTAGTCTCCCTCTCCCTTTTTTAATATTATTAAAAAGGAGACTTGTTAGTTCAATGAATCACCCATGACTCTTTCAGAGCTGGCCTCTTCACGTCTTATCTTTCCGTATCTCTGTAGGATTCACTTAGATACTTTTGATCAATGAGAAAGCTCGTGCATCCTCCTAAGGTCTGGAAATTAAATTTGCTACACACTCTCTCTCTCTATCTCTCTCTCTCTCTCTCTCTCTCTCTCTCCTCTCTCTCTCTCTCTCTCTCTCTCTCTCTCTCTCATTTCCTACTTTGGTACTGTTTAAATTTTTTAGTAAAAAATTGAATTGACTTTGACAAATCGGTACCGGTTTACTTAAAACTAATTTGATGTCAAGCAAAATAAAAAAGAATTGATCAATACCTCATTAACAGCTATTAATCAAGCAAGAAGAGGTTATTATCACTGCACCAAGCTACATTATATATAGCAATAATATCAAAGAGTGAGCAACAATTGTCGTTATTCTAAATAATATATCGAACATCAGAAATTACTAATGTTTTAGCAACATCACACTGAACAGGGTCATTACGAAAAGAATGTGATAAGTTTTTTTATAGCAATAATCTTACATTATTATTATTATTATTATTATTATTATTATTATTATTATTATTATTATTATTATTATTATTATTATTATTATTATTATTATTATTATCCAAGTTTCAATGCTACATGGAAAACAGAAGCCTACAATCACAAGAGTCCAAATGGGATAGAACCTCAGTGCGGGAAAGAAACGGAGAACGAACAAACAAAGTAGGAAAATAAATAAAAATAAGTAAGAAAAAATGCGTATACATAGTAAGACAAATAAAATGAAACATACATATAACATATAGATTATGAAACGAGACTTACGTCAACAAACTTAACAGAAAAGACTTGAAGTTCCTAACTGGCAATCGAGACAAACTTGTAATTTATCGTGATCGACTTGACAACGCAAATTTCTACTTAGCATAAGAAAGAACTCAACGATAAGTGATAACCAGAAAAGAATGATAAATTAGCGAAACAGTAAACATTCAGGGGATATACAGCAACAGCAAATGAAACCGTTTCTAGTCCGCTGCAGAACAAGGTATCACACATGTCCTTATTCATTATTATTATTATTATTATTATTATTATTATTACTTGCTAATCTACAACCCTAGTTGGAAAAGCAGAATGCTATAAGCCCGAGGGCTCCAACAGGGAAAATAGCCCAGTGTGGAAAGGAAATAAGGAAACTACGGGAAAGTAATTAACAATTAAAATAAAATATTTTAAGAACATATATTTCACATGCAAACTATAAAATCTTTAAAAAAACAAGAGAAAGAGAAAGAAGATAGAATGTTGCGCCCGATTGAACACTAAAGCAAGAGAACTCGACCCTAAGACAGTGAAAGACCATGGGGTTTGGCCAGTTTTCATCACCACGTTGGCCAGTGTGGATTAGTGATGGTGGGAGATATTAGTAGGATCACTCACAGCTAACCAATCTATTATGGGTGGTCCTGAGTAGTACAGCTTTGTTGATCATGGCGATACGCAAAACCTTCGACCAAGTTAAGGTATCTCCACCTGAATGGTTCAGGGAGTAGAAGGAAAGACTAAATTGATTGACAAGCAGACGCTATACCCACTCCCCCGCCTTCTCTCCGCCCTAAGATCAAGACCTCCCCATCCTCTATTTACCCAAAGCACGACACAAGCATAAAATACACTTTAAGGGAGAAAAATTTAAATTCAAGAAGGTGCAAAAAATTTAGCAAATTTAAGACAGGAGTTCGGAAAGAAGTTCACGAGATCGTTAATCACGAGACAAGTTATAATGAACAACTCGAATTTTCTAAAAGCCTTAATTAGGAAGATAATAACGAAGACATTTTAACCTCAACGATGAAGAAAATCTGGCGATTATTTTTATCAGCATAAATATGTTTCTGCGGTCGGGTCTAGTTTGAGAGAGAGAGAGAGAGAGAGAGAGAGAGAGAGAGAGAGAGAGAGAGAGAGAGAGAGAGAGAGAGAGAGAATTTTACTCAGAAGGGAGGATTATTATATTGTCATTCAATTCATTTTTTTTAGCATATAATTATTGACGGAACAACATAAATTGACCTGCAGTTACCTAATTCAATGACTAGGTGAATTAAATTTCAGTGAAGGAACTCATTTGTCTCTCCTCGTCTGGTTCGTGAGGCGAAAAGGCCTCATAAGAATGTCAGCTGAGCGTGCTACCACGATTTAAGGAGAGAGAGAGAGAGAGAGGAGAGAGAGAGAGAGAGAGAGAGAGAGAGAGAGAGAGAGAGAGAGAGAGAATAGTACATTCCATGGAACATATACAGTATATATATATATATATATATATATATATATATATATATATATATATATATATATATATATATATATATATATATATATATATACAGTGTATATATATATATATAATATATATATATATATATATATATATATATATATATATATATATATATATATATATATATATATGTATATATATATATATATATATACACACATATATATGTACATATATATATATATATATATATATATATATATATATATATATATATATATATATGCATATACATATATATATATATATATATATATATATATATATATATATATATATATATATATATATATATATATATATATATATATATATATATTTCAAATAAGCCATATATATTAATACATTAAAGTCTGGATTCTCTTAACTGGCATACAGATATCCTGGACGAGGGTTCAAATTCCGCCGGTCCGATATTATAGTCTTTGGGCGGTTCCGCCTTGGGCTCTGATCCCGAGGTCGTTAAGAGAATCCAGACTTTAATGTATTAATATATATGGCTTATTTGAAATATGGAAGAAACACGTTTAAATGTGCAAAAGAAAATTTATCATATATATATATATATATATATATATATATATATATATATATATATATATGTATATATATATTTATATATATATATATATATATATATATATATATATATATATATATATATATATATATATATATATATATATATATATATATGCATGTGATTGTGATTATAACTCAGTTTTTCGCTATATTATGCAAATACGTAAGTTAGAAAAGGCTAGCTCGTTATGCCACGTCCTTTCTCTCTCTCTCTCTCTCTCTCTCTCTCTCTCTCTCTCTCTCTCTCTCTCTCTCTCTCTCTCAGCCCCTTCCTCTAACTTAAAAGAAGTTGGTTTTTCTCATTCAAAGTTTTAGTCTCCGCCCATTACATTTTTTTCCGTCTTCATCCAAGTTCCAAAGAGGTTCGCCACGTTGACTCATGAAGTTCTTCCGAGCGGCAGAGGAGAAAATTGAAATTGTTGCACCGTGGGAAAGACAAACAACTAAAATTCAACTGTTGTTTCCCCGTTAGACTTTTCTTGGGAAGCCACTTTGGGAAAGTTTGGGTCTTACGGCCGGTTTAAACGGTCGAATGGTTCGTCGAACGCGGTTTGACAGATGAGTGTTTGAAGTGATGTTCGAACGTGTGAACGGTTCGAAGAAAGTCTGTTCTCGCCTGAATTTTGTGGGCGGGGCTTCATTGTCCACAAACCTTATGCATTTGTGACTGACTCCACCTCTTCGAACCATTTGACAAGCAGGTCCGACAACCCGGTTCGACGAACCGTTCGACCGTGTAAACCCCGCTTTAGATTTATGTTGGAAATACAAATAGGCCGCGTAGGAAAATATAAATGGACCGAGGTTGCCCAAATCGTGGTAGCGTGGAGAAGCTATTGCGCAGCAGTGGTTGCAATAAAACTTTATATATATATATATATATATATATATATATATATATATATATATATATATATATATATATATATATATATATATATATATATATATATATATATATATATATACTATTATTATTTGGTGTGCGTATGTATGCTATACTGGCGATATCTAACCGAAGCCCTTTGCGTCAATAGGCGTAGAAGATGATGATGCATGCTATAGAGATAAGCCACGATCAGCAAATCTGTACTTGCCAGGGTCACCCATACTAGGTTGGTTTGCTGTGAACGATCAGACAAAAATCTCCCACCATCACGAAACCGCATTGACCAGTATGGCTATGAAAACTGGCAAAACCCTAAACACGACTTGTCTCAGGCCTTCATCCTACAGCTATATTTGTTGTTATTGTTGTTGTTTGTTAGTGTTACCTGCCAACCCATATAAACTTCAATTTATTGTTACCTTTATAAGTTGCTCCGGAAATGGTAAGTAAAGTTTAGCATTAGCTTCAGGCGGAATGTTCAGACAACCGCGGTCAAACAACTACGCCTGAAAGTAAGAAGAGGTCTAAGTTATCCTATTACTCTGTCTTCCTTTGTTCCTCCAAAGGAAGCTGAATAATTTTACCGTTTTGTTGTGTCCTTAGTAATAAATCACTACTCAGTATGATTTCCATTTTTAGAAAATCACTCTGAGAATGCAGACCTCCACCACGGTAACGTATTCCTCGAAACCAGCTTGCCTTTCCCAGAGTCAATTTAGACCGTGAGAGTATTTGTAGTCTGTGTGACAGCCATATGCGAACTTGGGGTTAAGGATAATTCGGTTGACCTTAACCTTGACCTTTGACCTAAGACTTTCAACATTGAATCGCTTCCACGTCTCAACATAACAATTAATCCCTGAATGTTTCACTAGTCTATGAGTAGAATTGTAGCCAGGAAGTTGTACATAAACAGACAAACGGACAAACAGGGACTAAAACATAACCTCCTCCCACCTTCACTGGCGGAGGTACTTAAATAGATGGAGCGAGATAATTCTAATATTGAAATAAAAGTAGGTCGTTTAGAATATCATATACAACATGAAGTCCCCACCATTTCTAATAATGCCAAAACAATTAGAGAGACCAATAACGAATAATAAATTGTACTTGAACTTACCATCAAACGATAGATCATAATCAAGATTTAATTAAAAATCAAGTAACTGTTTACCTTATTAGAAACAATGCTTGTCATTTTCACTCACCTTATTGAAACCAAATATCAACAAACATTTCTTTATCAAGCACTTCTACACTAACTAGTGTACGCGACCCGTCAAAAAACAACGGTAAATATCTAGATAAATGTGCACACATTTGTGGAAGATTGTGATTTCCGAGCGTACCTCTGGGGGTACCCTCCATCCAGGCCCCTCTAAACAGACTGTTATTATTATTATTATTATTATTATTATTATTATTATTATTATTATTTGCCAAGCTACAACCCTAGTTAGAAAAGCAAGATGCTATAAGCTCTTTCGCCAGCTACCCGAGGGATGAGGAGTGACAGAGTAGTTATACGTCTGGCAATACTGCTGAGCATTACCGGATATAAAGGTTTATACAATGAAGTTTTCCTTAAGGAGAGTAGAGTGTCTGTTCCTATATCGAAGTGAAAATAATGCACTGTGATGATGTTATATAGCATTATTAAGGCACCTTTCAATTATGCCAACGACCTTCTATTTGCCCTCCTGGCTAGTACAGTGGGTTACTAACGTGTTCGCCTAGCATTCGCATGGCAGCATATCGATCCCAGCCCGGGACCGTGAGTTTCAGCTATTTACTGGGGAGACCACTGGTGTGGTTGGGTACTACAGTGGAGGATTGGGCTTGCTCGGCTGACGTTCTGATGAGCATCTATTATAATGGAACTGGAACTGAAACCAGACACTTTTAACATTTAAATCTTTAACATCTCGAATAGAAAAGATGGGTCATTCGCGGACTGGGCCAATATTCAGGTCAAAGGTGAACAGACCTACTCTTTTGTAGGTCTTGGTCAGTACTCCGTTAAAAGTTCTTCACGGAAGACCGAGACGTATCTAACCTCTTCTTTGGGTCACTTCTAAGTTTCTCTTTGATGTTTTTTTTTTTTTCCGGTGTAAAGTTTAGGTCCTAAATAAAAGTACTAGAGATCAAGATTGTTTTTTCTTTTGTCTATTTCCTCCTTCGAGTTTTCGTTATCCATCCAGAAAAGACATGAAAGAAATTCTAAGGAGGAAAAGGGAAATAAGAAGAGGAGCGGGGAGAGCATACCTTCCTGCAAGTTGTAAATCTTGCCTTTCTGTTTTCAGCATGGTAAACTACAGCACATCGGTATTTCAAAGGCAATGGGAAAAGAAAAATATATATCAAAACTAGAGAGAGAGAGAGAGAGAGGAGAGAGAGAGAGAGAGAGAGAGAGAGAGAGAGAGAGAGAGAATTCACTTCTAAGCATTGCAAGCAAAAACATACGATAACTTTAAAGGAAAATGATAAGGAAAAGTATATACTGTAACTACAGAGAGAGAGAGAGAGAGAGAGAGAGAGAGAGAGAGAGAGAGAGAGAGAGAGAGAGAGAGAGAGAGAGAGAGAGAAATTGAATGTACAATGTACTAAAACCCATATCACTCCGACTTAAAACTAAATCTTCAAAATTTATCTCGGGCTGTAGATTGTTGACGGGATTATCCAAACATCACCGGTCTAAGACAACTGAATCGAAACTTGTATATCACACAGTGTGTTTGTTTGTTTGTTTTTTTACATCTAAGACAGATGTAGAGACACCAAAAGAAGGCCAACAGTTTTTTTTATAACATTCCATTACATTATATTGCCATCAAAGAACCTCTATGAATAACAAATGCTAAAAGGGGACCTATCTTTATCGATACTGGTAGTAAATTTGTGTACTTTCCTTAGAGATCCATGAACAGAATTAAGATCTTTTTTCTTTATGTGTAGAGGAAAAAATAATTGGAATTAGATTTATTCGTATTTGAGAAACGGGATATTCTCAAATTTAGTCACTTGATTCTGTTAGTATTTCAAATATTTGATTAATCTTGTTAAAGGTTTAAAGGCCACTCATGAATGGCAGAGGCAAGGGACCGTGACATAGCCCTATCGAGAAGGACAATGCCCTAGAGACTGGCCATATATACATAAGATCAGCGCCCAAGCCCCTCTCCACCCAAGCTAGGACCAAGGAGGGCCAGGCCAGGCAATGGCTGCTGATGATTCAGCAGATAGAACTATAGGCTCCCCAAAACCCCATATCCTTAGATCACAAGGATGGTGAAGTTGAAGCGACAAAAGGAAA
>NC_090734.1:146673157-146675657 GCF_036898095.1 Palaemon carinicauda
CCGGTGCTAACTTAGGGCCAAAGCTTGGCAATCCCAGTTTGACTCTTGCTAACTTACAGGCAAAACTTGGTTACTGCAAATGGATGTTTGCTAACCTGAGTACAAAGCTCGGTCAATTCCTTAGGACTGTTATCAATCCAAGGACCTAGCTGGTCCATTTTGAAGGAACTGTTGTTAAACTAAGGGCAAAGGTAGCCAACTTTCATGGGGCTATTACTAACATAAGAGCAAGGCTGGAAACTGTTGAACTTACTGCTAATCTTACTGTAAAGGCGATCCTCTCCGGAAGGACTATTGCTATTCTAAGGGCAAGGCTGAACACTTCATTTGGGACCACTACTAACCTAAGGAGAACGATGGACAACTCCAATGGGACCGTTATGATTTAAAGGACAAAGCTGGACTACTTTGATAGGATTGTTATTAATAAATGGACAAAGTTGGGCTACTTTATTAGGCCTTTGAAGGTAATAAGTCTTCAGTTGACGCAAATCTAACCGAATTGCCAGGGATGGTGAAGCCAATGTGTTTTGCCAACTGAAGCCTAATCGTTGTAGATGCTGTTTAATAAGTGCATGTTATGATGTAGCCAGTGATTTTAGTTTTCTGGGGGCATTATAGACATCTTGTATTTTTGTCTCGTCTGCCCAATATACTTTGGGGCTATGCATAATAAAAAAAAAAATCACGTACCTCGTAAGACATTCGGTTAATAAGGATCAAGCTTAGTTTAGTTACTCTTAAAAATTATTTCTCTTATTTTCAGCACATATTAGGTTTTGCATAAAAAATCAGAGACATGTGCGGTTTTGGTTATACTCCCAACCGCTTTAAAGTTGTTTCAGCGCATAACACAGTTTTATGAGTCCTATATTATTTATAAATTTTTTTTTTTTACTTAGTATTCCCCAAAGAAAATGTAAACGACAGAGTATTTGCATAACCAAAAAAATACTATTCTCTCTTCAAAACTTAATTCAATAACAAAATACAATTTCTGAATTTATTGTGCTTGTCTATAATGCTGTCTGCATTTAATGTTCTCCCTCGTTAGAAAAATGTAATGCTAACGCAGGCTAGACATTGCCTTTATTCAACAATAAACGTGAATTCAAAGCGGTAGAAGAGAAACAAAATAATCGTAGTTTCCCTCATCATTAAAAATAATTGATAAGACGCCCCCCCTCTCTCTCTCTCTCTCTCTCTCCTCTCTCTCTCTCTCTCTCTCTCTCTCTCCTCTCTCTCTCTCCTCTCTCTCTCTCTCTCTCTCGGAAACCGGCTCATGTTGGAGTTGTTGGTAATGAAAAGGCGGATGCTGCTGCTAAAGAAGCCATTAAATTACCACAACAAAACATTGACCTCCCAGTTGGAGATTTGATTACATTATTAAGGCCTTTCATATCGGAAAAATAGCAGAATATTTGGAATGATGTGCCAGAAAATAATAAATTTAGGCAAATTAAACCAAAGGTTGCTCCTTGGGATTCCTCGACACAAAAGAACAAAAGAACAGAAGTAATGTAATTTTAACCAGATTACGAATTGGGCACTCGAGATTGACCCCATGAATTTTTAATGAGTACACCTCACGGCACTGTTCCAATGTGCAGTGAGTGTGATACTTTTTATCTATTATACATATATTTTTGGTTTGTAAAGTTTTTCAGCGAGAGAGAGAGATATGTTTTGGTCAGAAAACTTTTTCTGACATTTTAACTGAATCAAGTAATGTTTCTGTTTCTAGAATTTTAACCTTTTTAAGGAATTCACGTATTATTGATAGAATCTAAATTTTTACCTAAGATTTTTTACTAATTCATTTTAAGTTACATAGATTTAATATATAGTTAATTATTTTTATCACTCAGTTTTCACATATATATATATATATATATATATATATATATATATATATATATATATATATATATAAATATATATATATATATATATATATATATATATATATATATATATATATATATATATATATATATATATATATGTAATAGTTAGTTATTACATGTTTAAACACACATGACGTAATATGTCATTGTGGAAGAAGGAGCTAGCGTGAGATTTGCTGTTGTCAGATAAAATCAAAAACAGGATGTATTTTGCATCTCTCAGCAATGTAACATTTTTCTGAAGCATAAACAGAAATGCATACCGTGTGAAAGATTGTGTCGTCACCGGATGCAGGTGTCTTCCGAGAAAGAATGTAAAGTTTACATATCATTATGTTTGAATGCTGAGACAACTAAACATACGATATCTGTGATATCGATATTTTTAGGCAGTTCTTATCTATACTTCACCTGAATTGGTCATCCGACCAAACCGGCTATACTCCTGAGATGGAGATGTTTAACACTGTTGTTTTTAGAGAATAAACCATTTTTAAAGTTACCATGCCGGACTTTAATTCAAGACTCAACATCTCAAACAACACATACTCAATGTGTGTTAATAACAGTAGCACACTAATATATATATATAT
>NC_090734.1:146689167-146744167 GCF_036898095.1 Palaemon carinicauda
TGGTATTGTTATTTTTATGTTATTATTATTAGACGGTAAAAATAGAAAAGAACTTCAAATTGAGATGTAACGTCACGTATTGCTCAACGTGGCATTTACTTCAAATCCTCAAATGTATTAACTCCACTTCATTTCAGTTGTTGATAGTTCGCAAATATTTGTTTTACTTTGTTGATGATTTAATGTCTTAGTGTTTAATATAAAAATCTATCTTAATTTCATAAATAGATTCCCCTATTCAATTTGATTATTAATTCAGTTTGACTTTCCTATGCATTGTGATTACGTAATCAAGTATTGTTATTATCATTATTATTACTTGCTAAGCTACAACCCTAGTCGGAAAAGCAGGATGCTATAATCCCAGGGGCCCCAACAGGGAAAATAGTTCAGAGAGGAAAGGAAACAAGGAAAAATAAAATATCTTAAGAACAGTAACAACATTAGAATAAATATTTCTTATATAAACTATTAGAACTTTAACAAAACAAAGAGAAATTAGATAGAATAGTTTGCCCGAGTGTACCCTCAAGCAAGTAATCAATTTCAGCCTTAATGCACAAAAAAACATAATCTCTCTCTCTCTCTCTCTCTCTCTCTCTCTCTCTCTCTCTCTCTCTCTCTCCAGGATCCGGGATTGACAACACGTTAAGTAAAGGGAAACTAGAAATACAGTTAGGATGTTGCTTTCATATCAGTCTTTGTGTCAAAGCTTATCTTAAAAAGTTTTCCATCAAAAGGAAAATGAATTACAGGTTTTAAGAGTTATATGAAACAACAGAATAACTTGAAGGTGGTGAGAAATAATATATAGTATTTTGTTCATTGCTTAGTAAAGAAATCTTATTTTTAGAGGTAATAGATAAACGAGTTTTACACTAGAAGGGAGATAGATATGTTTGCACTACCTTTTCCCTCAAGCGATGGCACTGATCCTTGCTCAAGCAAAAGCTAATAAATATGGGGAGTGATTGATTTGCTGGTTTTAAGAAACTCAGCAGTCCTCTGAACGTGATTTCTATATGTTTTCATTTAGTTTTTATCTCATAGCTTCAATTTGTCGACAAATTACCTTCATTTTACTATCTGCACTCATTGACATGCATCTCTCTCTCTCTCTCTCTCTCTCTCTCTCTCTCTGTATATATATATATATATATATACATATATATATATACATATATATATATATATATATATAAATTATATATATATATATATATATATATCTATATATATACATATATATATTTATATATATATATACATATATATATATTTATATATATATATATATATATATATGTATGTATATATATACATTGTGTGTGTGTATGCGAGCATCAGTCATATATAAACTATGAAACGCGACATAATATCTCAACCAGTTCAACAGAAAAGCATTTGCAACAATACTGAGCTCCTGAAGTTATATCTATTCAACCTTCACATTAGAAAGATCATTCCACAATCTGAACACGGCTGGAATAAAAGTTTTTGAATGCTGTGTAGTATTAACCCTTATGATGAAGAACGCAAGACATTCCTTGTATTAAATGCTGAAGGGTACAGTCTGCAAAGATTTTAATTCATAGGATGGTCAGAATTCTGAAAAAATCTGTATGGTCAGAATTCTAAAAAAAAAAAATCTGTATAGTCAGATTTCTAAAAAATAAAATCTGTATGGTCAGAATTCTAAAATAAAAATAAATCTGGTTAGAATTCTGAAAAAAAAAATCTGTATGGTCAGAATTCTATAGAAAAATCTGTATGGACAGAATTCTATAAAAATAATCTGTATGGTCAGAATTCTAAAAGAAATCTGTAAGGTCAGAATTCAATAAGAAAAAATCTGTATGTTCAGAAATCTATAAAAAAAATCTGTATGGTCAGAAATCTATAAAGAAAAATCTGTATGGTCAGAATTCTAAAAAAAAAATGTATGGTCAGAGTTCTAATAAGAAATAATCTGCATGGTCAGAATTACAAAAAAAATCGGGGATGGTCAGAATTCTAAAAGAAATATAATCTGGATGGTCAGAATTCTAAGAAAAAAAATAATCTGGATGGTCAGAATTCTAAAGAAAAATACGTATGGTCAGAATTCTAAAAAAAAAAAAAATCTGCACGGTCAGAATTCTAAAAAAAAAAAAAACTGTTTGGTCAGAATTTTAGAGAAAAAATTTGTATGGTCAGAATTCTGAAGAAAAAAAACTTTTGAACAATTCATCATAATCTTAATGACCACTCTATCCCAATTATTGAAGCTGGAACACTAACAGAAATACGTCGATCAAATATCAGGATGAAAAAACGTCTTTTTCCTCAATAATTGAACCAATATAAAGTTGGAATCTGTTATCATTTTCCTTTACTTCGGTTGTAAAGATTCGTTGCTGTTATGGGTTTCCGATGCTGTTTTTGTATCTTAATTGTTTTTCTTCTCTGACTTGCAAATGTTTGAAGGGAAGTTTTGAGCTTGATAATGATGAGAGAGAGAGAGAGAGAGAGAGAGAGAGAGAGAGAGAGAGAATGCTCACGTTATACCTTGGATACCAAAATGATAATTTGAATGAAAGTTACGCATGTGATAATATCTTTTCAGAGAGAGAGAGAGAGAGAGAGAGAGAGAGAGAGAAAGAGAAAGAGAGAGAGAGAGAGAGAGAGAGAGAGAGAGAGAGGTGCACATGTTATACCTTGGTTACTGAAATGAACATTTGCATGAAACTTACACATGCGATAATGTCGTTGCCAAAAGAGAGAGAGAGAGAGAGAGAGAGAGAGAGAGAGAGGGTCCACAAGTTAGACCTCCTTTACTAAAACAATGATTTGCAGGAAACTTATACATACGATAATTCTTTGCAATGAGAGAGAGAGAGAGAGAGAGAGAGAGAGAGAGAAATCCACATGTTGGACCCCCTTTACTAAAACAGTGATTTGCATGAAACTTATACGTGCGATAATATCTTTGCCACGAGAGAGAGAGAGAGAGAGAGAGAGAGAGAGAGAGAGAGAGAGATTCACATGTTAGACCCCCTTTACTAAAACAATGATTTCCCGTGATTACGTAATTCCAAGCACCGAGGATTCTCTTAGCTAATGTACACTAGTAAAGTTGTAATGAGTTTGAAATGAAAAAAAACCTGCCTCATTTAACATATTTATGCTCAAGCAAACTAAGATTAGGCAAAGTCCTCAAATTAAACTTGCACCGAATGTTTTCAAGTTGAACAGGCTGATATAAGTCTCTCTTTATAGTTTATTACCGTATATGGAAGATCTGTTTTTTATGTTGTTACTGTGCTTAAGATATTTTATTTTAATTGTTGAGTACTTCTCTTGTAGTTTGTTTATTTCCTTATTCCCTTTCCTCTTTGGTGTACTTTCCATGTTGAAGACTTTGGGATTATAGTAGTGAAAAATAAGCCCAGTCTGGAAAGGAAATAAGGAAATAAATAAACTCAAGAAAGGCAATGAACAATTGAAATAAAATATTGTAAGAACAATAACATTAAAATAATCTTTCATATATAAACAATAAAAAAGTTATGTCAGCCTTTTCAACATAAAAAAAAAAACCTTCGCTGCAAGTTTGATCTTACCATCAGTAACTATGATTATCCGTCCAGTCAACATCTAAACTTATTTTACCTTGAATTATTACCTCCGCCAACGAAGTTGGAAGTAGGTTATGTCTTACTCCCTATTTGCGTGTTATGTGAGTATGTTTGTGAACAGCATCCTGCCCATAATTTTACTCGTAGAGAAATGAAACTCGCAGGGATTAACTGTTATGTAAAAAAACTGGAAATTATTAAATTTTGGAAGGTTATGGTCAAAGGTCAAGGTCACGGTCAAGCAAAATGTCTAATTCACGTAATCAGCCATAAGTTCGGATATCATTGTCACAGAGACTTCAGATTTGGTTCATATTTGAATGGATGAAAAGCCATGCCAATTAATACATCTTAAGGTCAAAGGTTAAGGAAAAGGTCAAGAATTAAGCTGCCGCGGCGGAGGCCTGTGCTCTACTGAGTGCCCCTCCAGTTATCAAAATATGCACCAGAAGATAATTCCCTTACACAGTACTCATCACCATTAAAACCCGTAATCACCATTCATCACCACCCCACACACGCGCTCATCACTGACCATCACATTATCCATCACTAAAAAAATCCAATAACTTCGTCAGTCAACATCACCATCAAAACTCACAACCAAAGTTACAATTCATCACCACACAAACGCACATCACTCATCATCGCTCGGCTGGAATCTCCTTCGGCCGAAAGCGCTTTCAGAAAAGCAAACTCGGAGAGACATCGAATATTCATGGGGGTTCGTCGGAAGGTCTCGTGTTTTTCTTTCTCTCTCTCTTTCCCCCAAGTTCGTTTTTCCTCATTTTTCTTTCCTCTCCGTCTTCGAAGATCCTTTGCGTGAGTCCTGGTATTCCTCGTCTAGTCAAGCGACCTCAAAAAGGTCTTCTAAAATAACATTTTAAAGGCTTGATATTACACGATTACTTCTATTGACTATCAGTGCCTTATTATTATTCGTTTTTCATTCTTATTACGTTAACAGTCATATATATATATATATATATAAGTGTATATATATATATATATACATATATCTATATATATATATATATATATATACATATCTATATATATATATATATATATATACACATATATATATATATATATATATATATTATGGAAAAGTACAGAGAGAAGCAAAAGGTCTTGCATATGGCCTTTATAGACCTAGAGAAGGCATATGACAGAGTACCACGACAGGAAATATGGAGATGTCTCAGGGAGAGAGGAGTGATGGAGAAGTATGTCAGAATGATCAGGGAGATGTATAGAAAATGTAAAGACCAGCGTCAGATCTACAGTTGGAAGAACAGAAAATTTCCAAGTTGGAGTTGGGCTACATCAGGGATCTGCTCTAAGCCCACTCCTGTTTAACATCGTCTTGGATGTGTTAACAGAGGATGTCAGGGAGGAGCCACCATGGTGACTGCTCTATGCAGATGATATAGTCCTTGGTAGCCGAGAACAGGGAAGAACTGGAGGGGAAACTAGAAAGATGGAGATATGCCTTGGACAGTAGAGGTTTAAGAATAAGCAGGAAGAAGACAGAGTATATGACAACCGAGATGGATGGCGACCAGCCAACAACAATCAAATTAGGCGGAGGAAACATCAAAAGGGTTCATAAATTCAAGTACCTTGGTTCAGTGATCGACAATGGGGGGAACATGGAAGAGGAAATTAACAACCGGATTCAGTGTGGTTGGAACAACTGGAGGAGGGTGTCTGGTATCATATGTTATAGGAAAGTCCCTATAAGATTGAAGGGCAGAGTGCACAAGGCAGTGGTCAGACCAGCAATGACATATGGATTGGAAGCAGCACCCCCTAAAGAAAACAGAGGGTAGAAAGTTGAACGTAACCGAGATGAGATGCTTAGGTGGATGAGTGGAGTAACCAAAAAGGACAGGGTTAGAAATGAACATATTAGGGGTACAGTAAAAGTCACTGAGGCATCAAAGAAAGTGCAAGAGGCAAGGTTAAGATGGTATGGCCACCTGATGAGAAGAGAAGGGGGCAACACATGGCAAGAGAAGTGATGGACGTGGAGGTGGATGGAAACACGAAGGAGAGGAAGACCTAAGACCAGGTGGAGAGATTGCATTAGAGATGATATGAGGGAGAAGGGAGTATGGGAGGAAATGACACAGGACAGAGGGAGATGGAAGAGACTCATTAGAAACGGCGACCCCGAATAGGGATAAAGCTGGGAAGAAGAAGAAGAAGAAGATATATATATATATATATATATGTATAATGTCTGTATATATATATATATATATACATATATAATATATATATATATATGTATATATATAATATATATACACACACATATATATATATATATATATATATTTATATATATATATATATATATATATATATAACTTTTATGACGCTCAGGTATCTGTTTCAACATTTATTTTAGTAATCTCTGGTATTAAATGTATGTTATTATTCGACTATCATTCCGATTACGTTTACAATCTTACAGTTACAGAAATCATATGATGTTTAGGCATCTATTTCAACATTTAAATGTAACAATCGTTGTTATTCTATGTATTCTTTTGAGCTAAGCATCCCATGAATATTAAGAATTATGTTATATTTAACCTTTTGTTTTTTATAATCGAACTTCTATTTTAAAAAGTTGTTTTTATCTCGAAAAAACTTCTCCATTCATCATCTCCTACTTCACGCTTCATAGTCCTCAGTCATGTAGGCCTGGGTCTTCCAACTCCTCTAGTCCCTTGTGGAGCCCGGTTGAAAATTTGGCGAACTAATATCTTTAAGGGAGTGCGAAGAGCATTCATTTAAGAGCTTAAGATAGAGGACGACTGGCGAAATCTAACTAAGGCCTTTTGCGTCAATAGGCGTAGGAGGAGGAGATGATGATTTTTATCTTCCTCTACTCTTCACTATCAAATTGTATCTTGTCTATTTGCACCATTTTTCTCGGCCATTGCTAACAAAGCATCGTGATCCTGAACTTAGTCGTTTCCATTATTTTCTTCCAGGAATTTATGAAAAGTCTTGTCTACGAGCAGTAATTATCATGACTGTAAACATAAATAATCGCTCACATACACATTTCATTGTCTTACTTATAAGAAGTTTGTCTTCTCGTTATTTACTTCGGCGAGTCAACATTAGTAATAGCGTTACTCGCCTGTAAATGATGTCTGTATTTAGCTCTGATTGTGAGACTTGCCTATAGCAACAGTAGTTCAAATCTACTTGTTTTTTCTGAGTTGTACAAAGATGTGTTGTGTGTATATATATATATATATATATATATACATATACATATATATGTATAATATATATTTATATATATATATATATATATATATCTATATATTTATATATATTATACAGCAAATATATGTTATATATATATGTATATATATATATATATATATATATGTGTGTGTGTGTGTGTGTGTGTGTTTTATACAGCATATATATATATATATATATATACATATATATATATATATATATATATATCTTTCTGCGTTGAAATGATTTGTACAACGCCATGTTCCGCAATGCTCAATGTGTTTAATATAGAGAGGGTGCTTGTATTTTGTGTTGTATACACAAGATACAACTGTAACCATTTCCTGAATGAATAATGTATAAACCAATGCCATACATTCAACAACATAATCGCGAGTGAATAGGACTAAACAACTCCGTTGACCAACTGGAAGTCCTCAAGTCTTTGACATACGGATAACAATGCATCGATTAGCGAAGGATATCTGATGCCAAATGCATTTCATAGTTAAGGATCTGTACTTTGGACCGGAAATGCATTTCTCCTTTGTATCCTTTAGTGTCATTGTTTGTTTAGTTTTTTTATTGTTTTCTGACTCATTACATAAAGAATTTATATTTTTTTTTTTTTTCATTTTTTTTTCTCGGGTATGCTATACGTTATTGCTTATTATATACAAGGCTTTTGGAATTGATTTTGCATCGTAACGTTTCATGTTCCTATCATTCATTATTATTATTATTATTATTATTATTATTATTGTTATTATTATTGTTATTATTATTATTACTTCCTAAGCTGCAACCCTAGTTTCAAAACAGGAGGCTATAAGCCCAATTGCTCCAACAGGGAAAATAGCCCAGTATGGAAAGGAAATAAATAAACTACAGAGCAGTAACGAACAATATAAAATATTTTAAAAACAGTATCAACATTAAAATAGATCTTCCATACTGTTAACTAATTCATATTCCCATAAGGTACTGAGTATTGGAATAGATTTCTCAAGATCCTTTTAAGAACGCATGGCGAGTAAATTTAATCAAATTCTTCTAGTTTTCCTCAAATTTATGTTCCCAGTCTAACCATTATGTCGAACAAAGATCACAACTAGATTCTAGAGAAATATAACAAATGGTCCTCTTCTCTGGCTAAAATGCTAATGAATTGCGGTTTTATTTACTGATGGGAATAATATTCTAATGAAATGAGCCTTCCATGAATGAAACTATGGCTCCCATTTTTTTTATTTGCCGAGGCAAAAGAGCCAAGCGAAAGGTGAGTCTTGTAGAAATGCTATCCACGGTGCGCTCGCCTCCTACAGTAGTCCTATCAACAGGATCGAATGTTTGTTGTTTTTCTAATCCCCGTCCGTTACACAAAGGCCTTTGGCAAGCACGCCAAGGCCCTCGAGATCCTTAGAGATGGTAGTTACCGTAAGCCTAGGCAAGATATATGGAGGACGTAGATGCTATGAGCTTCCTTCTCATAAGTGGAAGCAAGGTTTATAGACCCAAGGTCTATAGAGACATTGTATAGACCTTGAGCGGAACAGAATCCTTCGTAGTTATTTCGTAAAATATTACCACAGTCACTGACGACTCGAAAGAGGATTTTTTTCTTTTTTAAATTGGGCTAGAATTCTTCAGTAGGCCTACGTAATATCTTCATTCCCTATAACTGTAAATATATCTTTTATCACGAATGAAAGTTCTATTTTAATTTTGTTACTCGTCTTAAAATATTTTATATTAATTGTTCGTTACTTTCCTATTAATTTCTTTATTTCTATATTTCCTTGCCTCACTGGGCTATTGTTAACTGTTAAGGCCCTTGGGCTTATAGCATCTTGGTTTTCCAACTAGGGGCTGTAGCTTAGCAAATAATAATAATAATAATAATAATAATAATAATAATAATAATAATAATAATAATAATAATTCTAGTAATAATAGTAATATAATTATAATAATATTAATAATAATAATAATAATAATAATAATAGAATTGAGTTGATATTCATGGGTTTTTTTCATTGTTTCTTTGTGGGTAGATGGTATGTCACTGGAACCTCAATTTCATGGGCCAGGGTTCGATTCCCAGACCGACCAGAAAGCTATTACCTTTGAGTTGATCCTCTCTTGGGTCTTTGATATTAGGAGTATTATATATGGCTTATAAAATTTATATGAATATGAAAAACACGACTAAATGTACGAAAATTTATCACGTCTCATTATGTTTTCCTAACTTTGATTAATCCTTTTCACCAACGTTGTGTTTCTAAGTGTTAGTGGAGATAATTGAATTTCAAGTTTCATAGTACTTTAAAAAGCATTTTTTTAATACCGTCTCCCCTTTATTTTTGTGATCCCTTTCATCCCGACCGACCATATTAAGGTAAATGTTGATCCTCTGAACTTTCTTCCTAAATTTGCATTATGCTCATTTTCTTTGGAAAGTTTCAGACAGGATTTCTGGAAGTCTGCTAACTTTATTCGATTGAAGCTTTTATTCATAAGCTTTTGCTTACGAGTAAATTTGCGGAAATTTTAATGTTTACAGAATACCCGTTGGGAATCAACTTTGGTTCCAACATATTTCTTGTTGCATTATGTGTAAGTAATGAATATGAGAGAGAGAGAGAGAGAGAGAGAGAGAGAGAGAGAGAGAGAGAGACACTTGCAGTTAAAAAATATAAATGTTTAAAAAAAAAAGTTTTTATATGATACAAAATCTGATTAATTAGGACTATTATTTTCTTTTTATGATGTATTTTCCATTAGAACATGAACAGTCTCTCGGATGTCTAGTGGAGCTTATTGTATAGTCATTCTCATCTTAATTTGTTGGACAGAAACTTACGGTCTATTGAATTTCTTATTCCTGATCTAGATATTAATCTCTGGCACCATCGTTCAATTAGTTCATTATGCATGTTGCATAAGATTTTTCATAACTATGACCATACTTTACATTCAGATCTCCCTGGATAATTCTATCCTGTTCGTAATTCTAGGCAGGCAGTTAATTCTAATAGCCAGGCCTTCTCCATCCCGAGGCTCAATACTACGCAGTGCTCTAGAAGTTTTATTCCAGCTGTTACCAAGTTGTGGAATGATCTTCCTAATTGTAGAACTTCAAAAGTTCAAAGTTGGAGCAAATGCTTTTCTGTTGACCAGGCGGACATGAGTCTTTTTATAGTTTATTTATGGCATATTTGTTTTTGATGTTGTTAATAGTTTATATATGACATATCTGTTTTGACGTTGTTACTTATTTTAGAATGATTTATTGTTAATTTGTTCTCTTCATTTATTTGTTTCCTTATTTCCTTTCCTCACTGGGCTATTTTTCCCTGTTGGAGCCCCTGGGCTTATAGCATCTTGCTTTTCCAACTTGGGTTGTAGCTTGGATAGTAATAATAATAATGATAATATGACCGCATATCTAAGAGCTTTAGAATCTATAGTAGACATACAGTATATCTTGGTTCCAATAATTTGAAACTATTTGTAACTATACTCGTTTCGACACGATTTGTTGGCTGCACGTTATATAGCAATTCTCATAGGTATTTTGGATGTCCGGTTGTGAAGGATTGTACATATTTTAATCTTAATTCTTGTTCTAATAACAGCCTGTGTATTTTAGTTAGTATAGGAGTGGTCCTTTCTCGGGGTGAGACACCTTTTTATCAGTCTTGCTCCTCTGTATATTAGATTTTGTAATTTCTTAAGTTGTAATTTGAGTAATCAATCCTGGTAATAACAGTTTATCACAAGTTTCTTTACAGAATTTTCATCCAGGTACTTCTTGATAATAGCAATGTTTCTAAAATGATAACCAGCAGTGTTTGCTACAATATTTATTTAAACATTGAGAGACAAGTTAGTCAAAAAATTCTCATAGATCACCAACTTTACTAGATATCGGGTTCGAATTGTTATTAACTATGTTTATTTCAATATCGCCCACATTTCAAAGGCTCATTTTCCAACCACTAATAAAATCCTTTTTATTTTATTTTATTATTTGTTTAATTGTCATCCATTCCTTAATAATGTAAGGCGTATACATACGCATCCGATAACTTGAGTGAAGCAGATGATAGGCAATCAACTTTATCTCGCTGTTTACTGTTAAAATTTGCCGTAAAACACGGTAAAAAATCCTGGAACAATTCTTTCCATATATATACCGTTTTAAAAACTAATATATTAACGTTAAGGAGTGATATTACGGTCACCAACCCGTGAAAGATAATAACAAAGTAGGGTAAAAATTACAGTCGCCTATATTTTAATGAAATACGCCTGAGAACAGTATATTTTTTACTGAGAATTTCAAATTAAAATTATGATTTTTTAATAATATTCTTATTAATTAACATGACTGGATATGGATATCAAAGAACAGCATCTTCTCAGTCCTAATATTTCTGATAATGGATGCGTTCCGTGTCACTTAAAAAAGCTTTCAATATGTTAGGTCTTTTAAAAAACGTTTTCTAAAAATAATGCCAACAAAAGTTAAAGGAAAATTTCATCTGGCACAGAACAATAGTAATGCTGTCTGTTTGTTTTTGTCCGTTGACAGATTTCATGTTATGGGAGAATACTTCGGGAACAGTTAATTACAGAACTCGTAATGGGATACTGTTACCAGAACAATAGGTTGTTTTCAACGGCAGAACATGGTCGCTACAAAAACATTAAAAGTTAGGAGTGACTATAGACTTGTATTTATAAAAAATTCGAGATTGCATTCACAAGAACATATGGATTGTTCTGGTAGTATTCTTTGTTAAAATCTCTCTCTCTCTCTCTCTCTCTATCTCTCTCTCTCTCTCTCTCTCTCTCTCTCTCTCTCTCTCCTACTACTACTATTTAATTATTCATTTGTTCTTGTCTAACTAATTATATCTAGTCTATTTTCATAATGATACATCTATCGTGCCCGATCTACAATTTCTCTCTCTCTCTCTCTCTCTCTCTCTCTCTCTCTCTCTCTTCTACTACTACTACTATTACTACTACTACTACTACTACCACTATTCAATTATTCATTTGTTCTTGTCTAACTAATTTTATCTAGTTTATTTCTATAATAATACATCTATCGTGCCCGATCTACAAAATCTCTCTCTCTCTCTCTCTCTCTCTCTCTCTCTCTCTCTCTCTCATTTTCGTTAGTTCATTTGGTTGCTGCAACTTCACCATCCTTGTGAGCTAAGATGAAAGGTTTGGGTAGAGCCTATAGGTCTATCTGCTGAGTCATCAGCAGGCATTGCCTGGCCTTCCTTGGTCCTAGCTTGGGTAGAGAGGGGGCTTTGGCGCTGATCATATGCATATATGGTCAGTCTCTAGGGGATTGTATTACATGATAGGGCAATGTCACTGTCCCTTGTCTCTGCCATTTATGAGTGGAAACTAAACTAAAAAAAAGAAAAACTAAAAATTATCTTAATGCAATTCCAACTTGGTATATTGTTTGATTTCAAGAAAAGTTTAATGAAGGAATAACCTATTGTTCTTGATAAATCGATTAATGTATTAAATAGTTCCGTGGTATATTTGTCTGTAGATAATAGTAAGGTCTACAGAATTCTAAACCTTGTATTCTATAGACCTCGGTATATCCAGAAGTTATTCTCCTTAAGATTAAAACTAGTAGAGATTATCAATCTTATATTCCAGTTTCTCTCTCTCTCTCTCTCTCTCTCTCTCTCCTCTCTCTCTCTCTCTCTCTTTTAAATGAAGTGTGCGAATAATGAAATTAACGACTAAAATAAGCATTCTAATGTTGTTATTCTTAAACGTCTCTTGTAGTTTATTTCCTTATATCCTTTCCTCACTTGAATATTTTCCCTGTTGGAGCCCTTGGGCTTATAGCATCCTGCTTTTCTAACTAGGGTTGTAGCTTAGCATGTAATGATGATATTAATAATGCGACATCAGTGGTGGAGTTAATCCTAAATAATTTGTCACTTTGGTGATTATTAATATCCACTTAATCTAAAATGGAGCTGAAATAAAAACAGAGAAAGGAATTTATCATTACATAATGAATAGTTCCACATTATTTATTCCATGATCGATGTTCATATACATATTTTTTTTTTTTTTTTTTTTTTTTTACAAAATGCTATGTAGTATTCAGTAACATTTATCTTCAGCGAACGATATAGAAAATAAAAGATTGAGCATCTTCACTAGAAACATTCCAAGAAAACTATTTCTAGCCTATATTTTGTAAGGTATATCTCCACAAGGCACTAGAAGGATTGGAAGACCCAGGCCTACATGGCTGAGGACTGTGAAGCGTGAAGCAGATGATGATGAATGTAGAAGTGTTGATATAAAATCTCAAGATAGAGACGACTGGCGAATCTAACCGAGGCCCTTTGCGTCAATAGGCGAAGGAGGAGATGATGATGATGATATCTCAAAATATCTGTTATTCTTTATTTTATGTTTCTTTCTGGTCCATAACCCAAATCCTTCTGCAGCAAAACGAGCAAATATAGTTTTAATATATTGTTCCAATAAATCGTTAATCTCAAAGTATGTGAAATCCTGAGAATATATCTCTAATAGATTGCATCATCTAGTTTTGGTAATTTAAGATATCTTTTATTCTTTATTTTATGTTTCTTTCTGGTCCATAACCCAAATCCTTCTGCAACAACAAGACCAAAAAATATAGTTTCAATGTATTGTTTCAATAAATCGTTAATCTCAAAGTAGGTGAAATTCGGAGAATATATCTGTAACGAATTGCATCATCTAGTTTTGGTAATTTAAGATAGCTTTTATTCTTTATCTTATGTTCCTTTCTGGTCCATAACCCAAATCTATCTGCAACAACAATAGCAAAAATATAGTTTCAATAGACTCTTTCAATAAATTGGTAATCTCAAAGTAGGTGAAATTCGGAGAGTTTTGGTAAATCTACCGAGTAATTCGGTGCTTGCGCCCTTAGATTTTTCCTATTGTTATAAGAGATTTTATATTGTTATAACATATTCCTCAGGCATTCTTTCGATGCACTGAAAATAATATTCAATGAAGCGTTTGGTTCTGCAGTTTAGGTATATGCATATTTCCTCTTACAGAATTTGCATTGTTATGTTTCAATATGTGAAAAGGAAAAAAAAGATCTTCATCCTAATTTTCTTTTCTTATTTCACAGAATCTTCAGTTATTTTTCTGCTTATTTCAATGCATAGTTACTCACATTTCTTCTTCTTCTTCTTCTTCTTCTTCTTTCTTCTTCTTCTTCTTCTTCTTCTTCCTTCTTCTTCTTCTTCTTCTTCTTCTTCTTCTTCTTCATTATTATTATTATTATTATTATTATTATTATATTGTTTTTTTTCTCTATCACAATCTTTCGACTGGCTGGTGTTTATTATTATTATTATTATTATTATTATTATTATTATTATTATGGACATCGTTATCGTTATCGACATCATTATTATCATCATTTGCCAAGCTACAACCCTAGTTGGTAAAGAAGGATGCTATAAAACCCAAGGGTCCCAACAGGAAAATAACGTGAGGAATGGAAATAAGGAAATAAACTACAAAAGAAGTTCAAGAGCATTGTTGTATCCTTGTTTTTTCTAGACTTCTCTTTATTGTTATGTATTTTCGGTAAAGTTGATTAATATTTTGCATTTTTCGTGTTTTCGATCATGATAGTATTTGTATCGATAAATTTGGAATTAACTGATTTTATGATAGACGTCAATAGCTTGTATGATTTTATGTAAATTTACAACAGTGAGTTTCAAATTCTGTTAATTGGCTGTCAATAATAACAATTGGTTAGATCTCAGTAAAAAAGTAATTTTGAGAAATAATGGAATAAAAAAGTGAAAGAACACATTTTGTTATTTATTTTTATGAGACTTCCAGCTCTAGTAGAGCTGCTGCTGTTTGTCAAAGTTATGTTCTGAAAACAGTTCATCCTAAATCATATTTGCTACTTGCTTTATATTTTCCAAATACCCACATACTAGTACATTTGCCCATACAAAACAGCTTAATGATATATGGTGGGCAGAATTATATTGTCCTTCTCTCTCTCTCTCTCCTCTCTCTCTTCTCTCTCTCTCTCTCTCTCTCCATTTAGAAAATTACTTCAACACTTGATAAATGTATTAATCTAATTGAACCGATTTTATTCAAGTTTTAAAGGATAACGAAGCCAGACAGGTATAATGTCAACTTAATGTTTTCCTACATCACTTTGCTTGGTCTCTCTCTCTCTCTCTCTCTCTCTCCTCTCTCTCTCTCTCTCTCTCTCCATTTAGAAAATTACTTCAACACTTGATAAATGTATTAATCTAATTGAACCGATTTTATTCAAGTTTTAAAGGATAACGAAGCCAGACAGGTATAATGTCAACTTAATGTTTTCCTACATTACTTTGCTTGGTCTCTCTCTCTCTCTCCTCTCTCTCTCTCCTCTCTCTCTCTCTCTATGATTGGATAAATTTTCCCTACTGAAAGGATCTAAATGTTTCTTTAACTTTTCGTTTTTGTGTTATTCTGAGGTCGTTCCAAGCTCCAGTCATGCGTTTAGGAAACCTGCCAACCTCTCTCTCTCTCTCTCCTCTCTCTCTCTCTCTCTCTCTCTCTCTCGTTGTAGTAGTAGTAGTAGTAGTAGTAGTAGTAGTAGTAGTAGTAGTAGTCATAAACAAATACGCGCGCACATACTCCGTTCGTTTGTTCGTTCGTTTTAGGTTGTCTTACCTTATAAAGCTCAATTCAAGAACACAAGTGATACAGGACTTACACTGATTCATCTTTAAATTTAATTTCCATGTCATATTCATTCCAGATGGATAGGTGTATAAAATTATGCTGCTAATTTTGAAACTATATTCTTTGGAATTTTAGTCTTTGAATCAGAAAATTATAGTCCATGAGTTTTTTATTAAAAAATTGAGAACTTGTTCTCATCGTGAGAGGGATCATTGAGTCTGAACATGTGTTCGATTCCCTTACAAAATTATGTTTAGTCAGAAAAAGTTTATTATTTGCAAGTTTTGAACCTGATTTTTTTAACTATTTCTTATTGGTTTGTATTTTTTTTTTCTTAGATTACTATCACTTTCCATAAGACAATGACGTGGATTTTTATATCCTTTTAGGTTTGTATGCTTACTTATGCTCTTCTTTTTTTTTTCTTTATAATTAATTTACCTTATTTTACTCGATATGCTGATTCTCATCCTTAACTTTTATGACAGTCTAACATAATTATAATCAATATTTGTCATTCAAAGCTGTGTACTCGTTCACCGTTTTTCTGAGTAATTATATTTAAAGAAGCCCGAAATTTAGCTTCTAAGTTGTTTGTTATTTTTTGTAAGCTAGCAAGATGAGTCTTATTTGTTGGAGAATTGGTAATGTTACTTCATTAAGTAAATGTTTGCATGGACCTCTGGCTCTTCTGATTGCTTCCCTATCTCCATGACTCTCATATTACCTAAAGTTTATAACGTCTTTTAACAAAACGTTTAAATAGGTGTACTGAAGGTAATCACCTGTTCCGTAGTTTACAGTTTGGTTTTCGCAAAGGTCTTGGAGCAAATGATGCCCATTTTACTTAACATTTCCCAATGATGTATAGAAATCCTTTGATTGAGGTCAGGAAGTACGTATGATTAACCTTGATTTTAGTGCAGCCTTTCGCCGCGTTAATCATGAGGCCTTGTTTTCAAACTTAAACAAGTGGATGCAGGTGGGTCTTTCCATAGCCTCGTTATAGAATGTTTAAGTAACAGACTGCAGAATATAGTTAACTGATGGGCACCAGAGTTACTATAAAAATATACTATCTAATGTTCCTTAATGCAGTGTTCTTAGTTTATATTTTTTTATACTATATGCACATGACATGTGGTTAGACCCAGAAAACATGTTTGTTGCATATGCTGATGATGCTATTCTCTTTGTATCAATTCCATCTACTGTATGTAGACCTGCGGTTGCTGAATCCCTTAAGAGAGATCTACCTAAAATTGGTGCATAGAGGAAATTATTGTCATGGAGTTTAACCCTAACGAAATTCAAAGTATGGTCTAAATAGGTAATTTAAAATTCTAGGTGTAATTCTTAATTGTAAATGTAATTTTGAAAAGCACATTCGATCTTTTTTCATTTAAACAAAAAATAACCCTATTGAGAAAGTCAAAGATTTCGGTGATCAATTTATCCTTAGGAAATGTTTTATTTCATTCATTCGAGTATTCCTCTTTTGCCCGGTCTTCAGCTGCTGTCTCTAATCTTAATTCTTTTTCTGGATATTAATCTCTGATGCCTTCGTTCAGTTAGTTCTTTGTGAATGCTAGACAAGATTTATTATAATTCTGACAATCCTTTGTATTCAGATTTTCTCTGGCTGTAGCAACTTGTACGTAGTACTAGGTATGCATTTGATTCTTACAGTCTTGTCTCCTCCATCATATTGCAATTGTTACCGTATTGTGGAATGATCTTCATAATCTGGCAGTTAAATTGGTATTCAGGAATTTTCATATATAGTTTCTTTGTTTTTTCATTTCCTCACTGGGTTGCTTTCCTTGTTGGAGCCCTCGAGTTTGTAGTATCCTGCCTTTCCAACTTGGGTTGGGGCTTAGCTAATAATAATAATAATAGTAATAATAATAATAATAATAATAATAATAATAATAATAATAATAATAGGTGTTAAACAACGTCGTTTCTTCTCTTGTTAAAAAGAATTGCTCAATAGCCAGTACTCATCAGCTGGTAACACATCTCTGGAATTATTTCAGCAACGAGAATTTTCAGCCAGAGTTTATAGCCGGATCGCGTGTTTATGGCAAATGTTATAAGGAAAAGTCTTTTCATCGAAATGTTTATGAATCCACTCGTAAACAGAAAAAACGTCGTAACCGGGACTTAACGTCTGGCATTGTTGTTTCGTATTGAAGAGGAAACAGATTTTTTTTTTCTTTTTTTGGCACATCTGAAATTTTACGTATAATTACATGCGCAAAGAACAGTTTATATTTATTAGTATGTGTTTATGTTTATGGAAGTTTAAAAACAAAATAGTATAAGGAATTTTAAAGTCTGTTTAAATGGACAATGGCAAAATTTAGTTTTGTAATTGTGGTACATTTTGCTTATATATATATATATATATATATATATATATATATATATATATATATATATATATATATATATATATATATATATATATATATAGAGAGAGAGAGAGAGAGAGAGAGAGAGAGAGAGAGAGAGGAGAGAGGAGAGAGAGAGAGAGAGAGAGAGAGCCAGTCACGTTGCTCTTTATTATATAGGAGAGATATCTAAACACCAAGTCTGTATAGCAAAATTTAATCATTATTCCCTATAGTAATCATTTCCTTGGTTTCCAGGACACTTCTATTTTTTTCATTGTTTCTTATACCTTATAATCTTATATAATAACTGTCTATATTTGCAGGTTGCTGTGCAAGATATGTTTCATGATACGAATCAGAAATAAACTAAATTCCAGGCCTATCTTTATTCATCGTAGCTTTGCAATTACTTAAATCAATGTTTTCCTTTATACTATTTCTAGGTCTTTCAAACTCTTTGGACAAATTAATACAGTTTTTCTTCAATAACAACGAGTAACAAGTTATCCACAAACAACGTTCTCGCGAAGACGTCTTTCTTGGTAGTTTTCTATCTCGGTATTTTGCATCCAGATTTTTTTTTCCGGTTTCTATAAAACAAACTTCTCTTGCATCATAAAACACTTAATCGCCCTAAACAAATGTTCCTACACGTTACATCTATATCAAACTCAATATCGCATTTCTGGTCATTTCATTATTGGTGTTCTATGCTTTCTACAGTCCACTCCCATAAAGGATATGTACAGATCTCTCTCTCTCTCTCTCTCTCTCTCTCTCTCTCTCTCTCTCTCTCTCTCTGGGAACCTATTGCCTTCATTTTAATTAGCTGTATGTGAAGTAAGGCCTAGAAATTTATCATGTTCACGAATTCAAACTCCAAATTTAATTTTGTATTCCATATGATTTTTTTTTTATAACCTAATTACTTATATACAGAAGTAAACAATATTATTGTTAATACGTACTCGAATGTCTGACGTCAATGGGCATAAGCGCCAACACACACTAAACCACACGGTCAAGGTTTATTAAATTGTCTATCATTTTTATTACCAAGTTTCTCCAATGAATTTTTAGTTTAGCCAGACATTTGAACTGAGATCATTTCTTTATCTCCAGTTGCAGTTTCCCAATCGACAAAGGGCGAGTCATTCGTCAGACAACTTTCAAGGGTGAGATCAAACTAACCCTCATAAGTAGAATCTCTCTCTCTCTCTCTCTCTCTCTCTCTCTCTCTCTCTCTCTCTCTCTCTCTCTCTCCGTAACCGGTGGAAAATTACTCTGTAGAACACTGTCTCTGGTAATGGCTAGTTCACGGCTAAAGAATTAGAGTAGGTATTGCCGTAGTAAAAATCAGATAGTTTCTGTTTTAATCTACTGTTTGCATTTCTAACTACCAGTAAAGCCTTTATGATAGGCCTTAATGCATATCATAAAGGTAACCTGTGATATACGAGGAAATGCTTACATATTCATCATATGTGCATATAAAAAATTCATCTGCTTTCCTAGAGTAACTAACTTTTTTTGAAACCCCGCCCACAAAAGTCAAGCGAGAACAGACTTTCTTCGAACCGCTCGACGAACGTGTTTGTCAACCAAATACCCAGTTCAAACATTCGAGCGTCACTTCAAACATTTGTCTGTCGAACCGCGTTCGACGAACCGTTCGATCGTGTAAACCCCGCTTAAGTCAAACTACTATGGGTTTCACAGACAGTGCAAGTGCGATTTTTTGCAATTATTCTGTAACGAACACTCGTATCAGTACGAGATTTTACTATAGTGTATTACACCCAGTAAGGAAATTTATAGGAGTATCATGAATCATTTATTGTAAATAATAAAGACTTTTGTACCTATACCAAGAGGCAAAACTCATTAGCCAAGCAAGAAAACGAACACCAGGTTGGAAGAGCTCCGCCTGCCTACAACCCCCTTCACCTCCAACCCCCATTTTCTTCCTCCCCTCTCCTTTCTTCCCTCACCTGCCCTACGTCTTTCCTTCTCTCTTTCTCTCTCTCTCTGAATGTTGCTTTGATTTAAACATATTTTTTTACGATTTTTTTTCTATCAATCTAATAATAATTGACACTGTTGTATAAATGTATCAGTATAATCAAGGCTTTAACTCTGATGAATGTCCTGTGGAAAGGGTCAATATTTATTAGTAATTCACAGAGTAAGTGTTACAAGTCACCTATGCAAACTAATCTGAAGGCAGTTGTCAGCTTTCTCTTTATTAAAAAAGTTGAAGAGTTGAGTGACAAACTCATTTCTGCAACCATACGGACAGACATCTTCTGAGGTGGCCATCACTTCTTTAAGCTCTCCCTCGTAATACCAGTAAATGGCTAATGCCCTGAGTAGAAATAAGGTTTGCCAAAAGAAGGCAAGAAAACGCAGGTACGTATACAACAGCCATTTTCCTATCAGTCATAGTGTCTATCACTCAGCTACTCCAAAACCCTTCAGATAGGTGTCAATCTAATAATTATTTACATAACCAATACCAGAGAGAGAGAGAGAGAGAGAGAGAGAGAGAGAGAGAGAGAGAGAGAGAGAGAGAGATGAGCAAACCAGTGAATAAAGCAGTCAGTCATCTGATAGGTAACAACCGATTGAATTGTTCCATATCTACAACAATAAATATTATAATTAGATAAGATAGATAGATATATAGAGTGCTTGATATAAAACAAAAATCATACAAAATAAGTTGCAACTTAAGCTACCTTCTCAGAAAGAGAGCATGAAGGGAAGGGAAAGAACCGAGAGGGATAGATGGCGTGGAAGTGGAGAGAGATAGCTTGAAGCAGGGGGAGAGCAGGTGAGGGATGAAAGGGGTGGAGGTAGAGGTTCTGTATATTATTGTTCGGTTTTGTGACTGGATGATTGAGATTTTGCCCTTTGGCATAGGGGCAAGTGTCTTTATAATTAATAATTAACGATTCATTATACCCCTATAAATTTCCTCACTGGGTGTAATACCCTATAGCAACATCTCGTATTGATACGACTGTTCGTTACAGAATAATTGCAAAAAATCGCACTTCCACTGTCTGTGAAACCCATAGTAGACATCCGAAAGAGTAAAGATATTAAGGTTTTCAAGAGGAAACTGGAGATTTTCTTGTTTTCCATATGCTTCGATAATATGGATTTGACAACAACCGATCAATATGCGTTGTGAAATGCTCAATGCCTTGGAATTTATACGATAATATGAATTATGAAGGGTCCAGTAGAGAGTAGAGTTCCCCTGCCATTTAGCACAAGAAAAGCAACCCTTTAAGGTAATTAAAAGTAAAATAAACATGAAGGCGGACTTGATAAATCTTGAAGAAAGAAAACGGGAATATGATCTATAAGACACCGAACTCATAATCATTTTTCCGCTTCAAGTAGTCAAAACGAGACTTTTGCTCTTTTCCAAAAAGTTCAGGAAATCCTCCACCTAAACTTGTGAGGCCAAAATTGCATTCAGGAATATAATTGGATTAGGGAACGGTTGAAAATTTTTCCTTTCTCTCACACGTATCGCGTTACATTTTTTATTTTCTTTTTCTTTTTAGTTTCTATTACATTTTTTTTTCTTTTAGGACTTTTGAAATTTGATTTCTCTGACAAACAAGAAAAGGATTTTTAATAAAAGCCTTAATCTTATTGCTTGGCGCCTGCTGTCGAGATCTCATGACATCGTTGATATTTTGTGGTTTTATTTTATCTTATAGTTTATAAATGAATTATTTTTTTAATGTTGTTGCCGTTCTTAAAATATTGAATGTTTCCTTGGTTCCTTTCCTCACTGGGCTATTTTCCCTGTTGGGGCCCTTGGCCTTATAGTATTCTGCTTTTCCAACTAGGGTTGTAACTTAGCAAATAATAATAATAATAATAATAATAATAATAATAATAATAATAATAATAATAATAATAATAATAATAATAATAATGAGGCAATATAGAATCTCAATTTATTTTAAATGTGATATGTAAGGCCAAAGGCAAAGAAATATTGATGTAACAAGAGAATAAAAACTTAGATAAAAAACTTCCTCATCTGAATATTTATTGTTTCACTGAAATAGGCCAGTTTGGATGTTAATGTTAACACAATAAATCTGTTTACTGAAGTCTTTGCTATAATGAAAATTCCTGGGAAAGATTACGTGCTACAATGCAGTTATTTTTACGAGGAAAATAATGACTATATCTTTCCGTTTTATGGCGCAAATAAATCATGTTAGTTTCCTGGCAGAGTAATGACTGACTTCAGTCATTAAATAATATTAATATAATGTTCTGAGTTTCATCACGATTATGATGAAGGTGTTTGTGAGTGAAAGTTATTCATGATATTAAACCCCTGAATTTATTTAGAGTTTAAAGAAATTCTGAATCAATTTAACCAGAAATAAACACCAGTTTAGAATATAAAAATCTTATTTTTATTTGAAATTCAGCAATTATTACACATAACGTAAATATATATTGACATCATTGAAAGTAAACTATGATAGACTTTCAAATTATCTTATAGATCTTGTTTTTCAGAATATTTATTATTATGGGATCTTTGAAAGTGTATTTTTTTTTAAATATCAATTCGGTTCCTTCACGTCCTTTTTTTCAAGTTTTCACTTTTCCCAACAGATGTCGCCCCGTTATTTTTCGTGACGTATCAACTACAGCTATTGTCATCACATGCTTTGAGACTCCTTGACTTTCTGTCAGTCAGTCATCAGGAATCAAATTTCTTCATCCTCTGGGAAGACTGGCGCAGACGTATGGTAGTGGGAAGAGTGGGCGATCCTTATGCGAAGAGACGAAATCCTGAACTTCTTTGCAGTGTTTTCCCAAAAGGTACGACGTTCTCTTAATTTTTACCTGTTAGTGATTGGTGTTGAAGCGCAGTGTGTTAGCTCAACTGCGCAAAATTATTGGTTTCAAGTATCTTTACTTGAAAGTGATGCGAATAAGTTTCGTGTATTGATGTTAGTGATCAACTCGTTAATTTTATATATTAAAAGGATTAATGCCATATTTAAAATCCTAGAGCAAATATTTCCACGCCTATGTTCTATAAACTTGGCCAAGATGTGTAGTTATTTAGTGTATCTCTGAGGATCAAGCTCCTGTTAATTTAAGCCGTGTATTTATAGATGTGTATTCAAATGTGTTGAAATTAGACAAACTGTTAAAATTTAAAGGGTATGGATTGATAGTTGGAATAGTCCTTGGAAAATATTTCACAGCATTGTTCCAAGATTTTGAATTCAGTGATTAAACTTTCATGCAACGGTTTCGAATGCTTACTTATATCGCTCATGCTTAAAAGGTGTTTGGCGATAACTTGGTTATAAATGTGTATGCAGTTTTAGGAGTAAAAATTCTAAGTGAAAATCCATTAGTAGAGAACTTAGAAAATTTTGATTTTTCGTAGGTAGTTATATAACCAGAGAAATGAGAGGAAGACTTATTGGAAATTTTTGAATTTTGCCTTTTCGTTCACCCCAAGGTAGTTTTAGTTCAGCTCAGAGTAATTATTATTCCAATGTAGTACAAAATCCTGAGGTGCTACTTTTATTCCCTGTCAACCTATTAATATTGATTGTTTAGGTTCAAATTTTCTTAATGCGCATTTAATGGTTTATTTAAGAATAAAACATTTAAAGCTGGATATTGTTCAGCCACCTGTAGCAGGGTTCAACTTTTATTCGTGAATGGTTATCACGTTAACGAACCAATTTATCAAAGTAATTTATCGTATAAGAATGTTGCTACAGATATTTCGTTTAATACAAAGTATTTGTTGGAAGTTCAGAGCTTCTGTCACAACTTTAAATGTTCGAAAATTTTATTAATTCATTATTTGGTGAAAAAAGCAATGAACTCAAACATGTATAGGCTGCGTTATTTTTAAAATTTATTTCGGAAGTGCGATGTGTTTTGTGCGGTTGTAAGTATTCAAAAACCAAAAATACCCCCTCTTTTGCCTACAGTAGATTGGTGTATTTTTTGTTAGTCTATTCTTCGTTATATTTGAGCATATACTGTTTACATGGATTCAAATCTCATACCAAAGTTACAGAAAAATTGTATTGCAATCTAGATAAAAATGAATGCGTTGATTTTTCAATACGTATATATATATCTTAGTATTCAGTGGTTATCGATATTGAAATTGAGTATAGTTTCACCAAACTGTTAATAAAACCAATAATAATCTTCTTGTATGCCAAGGTATGATCTGTGCATTTTGATCGCAACACCTGTCAGTGTCAAGTCGAATAGATATTGTATGTTGACAGCAAACAATTGTCCATAGCCTTGGTTCGAAAATTTTACTAAAAGCTTTCTAAGCTTTGATCTTGGAATTTGCATGTTTTGGACAACTATTTAACACTGCAACATGCAGATTAAATCTTTCATAGCAGTTAAGCGGATGAGCCCTTAATTAATCAGTAAAACTCTAAGGTAAAGTAGATCAAAGCTAAACTCTTAAGAAATCCAGATATCAAATGTCCCCGAATATATTCTTGAACTTAGCATTTGAAATCAACGCCGGTATAAAGAATATTATTGACTTAACTTGCAATAAACCGTTGCAACCCTAAAATATCAACACTTGGTCAGTACATTCGAGTATAGCTATAGCTGTGGAATCTGTGGCCTACGGGCAAGATGTAACAAATAATGAAAGATTGTATGTGAAGTGGGGTAGTGAAATGAAAGCTAACTTTATTTAAGCCATTGATTAAAATGCTAAATTTATAGTCGTGGAAGTAGCACCCAAGCAAACTTTTGTGAAGAATTTCTTTAAGTAAAGAAACTAAAGTTTATGCTGCTTTTTTTTTTTTTTTTTTTTTTTTTTTTTTTTTTTTTTTTTTTATGATGATTTTGGAAGTGTCTATACTTGAAATTTTGCTAAAACTTCCAATTCCCTAATTTTGACATGGCTAATTTCGTGTATTTCTTTGTTAATGTATTTATGAAACCTGCTTTAACAGTGTATAAATTCGTTCAAGTCTATTGCTCTTTCAACATTAAATTTTAGTAAAACCTTTAATACAAGAATTATATTGAATTTAGACTGATTACGGTCACAGCTGTAAGAACAAGCCATTCTATTTTAGTAATCCTCTGTTATTATTTCCAGGCAAGCATTATATGGCATGAGATATGTTTGGGAACTCTTAATACATGGACAGATCGAATATGAACTGATGAAAACCTGTTCTCAACGAAGCACAAATTGATTGATTGGTGAAGGAAAACTGTGCATCCACACATTTCCTCTAAGGCAAGTTCAGTGGTCATTTATATTTTTTTCTTGCTTGGTTAGTGTTAATTTGAATTGTCTTAAAATATTTTTTCAATACCAAGAGGTTCAATGTTTAATTTTCCAAAATACTTTTAATTCAATGATACAGTTGAGGTTAAGTGTTTAATTTAAGTTTTATTTAAATGATACAGGAGTTTAATTTTCCAAAAAAATTAAAATGATACGCGAGGTTCAATGTTTAATTTTCAAATTTGTTTTTTTTTTTCAATGATACAGTTGAGGTTTTGTTTTAATTTTCAAAATTAGTTTTAATTCATGGGTTGTCGATATTGAAATTCAGGGTAGTTTCTCCAAATGGATAATAATCTTCGTCTAGGTTAAGAATGATCTTTTTATTTGTAACTACTGTTGAATTAAAGTGGAACTGCCAGTATATATCGCATGTTGACAGCAAACACTTGTCGAACGATATTTGATTCGAAAATGTTACTAAAATCTTAGATTTGATCTCAGTATTTGGATAAACCTATCTATTAAAACTTGTCTTTATTTTACGACTATTTAACACAATGCAACATGCAGATTAAAGCTTTCATAGTAGATAAGCAGAAGTCCTTATTTCATCAATAAAACAGTTTAGTTTAAAGCTAAACTGTTATGAAATCCAGATATCTAATATCCCCCAAGGATAATCTTAAACCTAGCGTTCGAAATCACTTTCGGTAAAAAAATTTTGACAAACTCGCAATATACCTTTGCAACCATAAAATATCACTAGGTCAGTATATTTGAGCATAGCCATAGCAGTGGAATCTTGGGTCTACGGGCAACATGCAACATATAATGAAAGTATAAGTGGAAGGTAACAAAATTTAATAGTCATTGCTTAAGTCTGAATTACTACTGGCTTAGCAGTGAGTTACCCAAAGCAAACGTTTTGCCAATTTCTTTAGGTAAAGAAACTTGCTTTTATACTGCATATTTTTTTTTCAACTTTAATGATTTTGAAAGTAATAGCCTTTAGTTAAAATTTTGCAAACTTCAAAAGTCCATATTTTTTGACATGTCTTAATTGCCGTATATCTTTGATATTGAATTTTGGAATCTGCTTTAACCTTGTATAAATTCGTTAAGTATTTTTAAAGACCCTTTTTGATACAAAAATTGTAGCAAAAACAATAATATTACGGTCACAGATGTAGGAACAAGCCATTCTATTTTAGTAACCTTTGGTTGTTATTTTCAGGGATGCAGTGCATGGCTGAGTCTGTTTGGGAGCTTTTAATTCATGAACTTATATATGATCTGATGAAAACCTGTTCTCAATGAATCACACGTCGATTGGTGAAGAAAAACTATAGAATGACTGAATCCACAGAGTTTTCTTTGAGGTAAGTTTAGTGGTCATTTTAATTTTTTTCCTCTGGACTTTATGGCAAATAAACTGATACATTCGAATTATCTTGTAGATCTTGTTTTTCAGAATATATATTAACACGGGATCTTTGAAATTATTTTTTGTTTAAATATCTATTCGATTCCTTCACTTCCTTTTTCAAGTTTTCCCTTTTCCAATAGATGTCGCCCTGTTAGTTTTCGTGACGTAACAACTACAGCTATTGTCATTACATGCTTTGAGACTCCTTGACTTTCTGTCAGTCAGCCATCAGGAATCAAATTTGTTAATGCGCTGGGAAGACTGACGCATACGTCTGGTAGTGGGTAAATATAGTGGTAATGCCTCATCTAAGAGAAGAAGTCTTGAACATCGTAGCTGTAGTTGCTTGTTCCCAACATCAACTTGCAAGGATTTCGTATCTTCTCAGAAGGTAGGACTTTTTCTTATTTTTTTACGCGTTGTTAATAGGTGTTGAATCGCAGGTTGTATAAGTGTTCCAGGAAGGGTTAGTTCAACTTTGCAAAATTATTGGTCTTATGTATATATCTTAATTTGAATGTTGCCAAGAAATTTTACGTAGGGTTTCGTGTTAAGTTGGATGTTGGTGATCTATACTCAGTCTATAAGATTAGTGCAAGAATCAAAATCATAGAGCAAAAATATGTCCCCGCTTAGTTTCTATGAATTTGGCAAATATCTGTCTAGTAATTGAGTTCAACCTTGGTAGAGGATCAAGCTACCTCGACTACAATATTACCATTGACAATCTTTAGCCTACCCTTGATAATTTGGGCTATGTATTTATAGATGCGTATTCAAATGTATATCAAAATTAGACAAACTAAATTAATATTAAAGTTTGAAGGCTAGGGATTGGTAGCTGGAATATTCCTTGGAAGATATTTCACAGCGTTATTACTGATCTTTAATTCATTGATTTAACGTTCATGCAAATATTTTAGAATGTTTACGTGTATTATTCATGGGTAAAGTGTGTTCGGCGATAACTTGGTTAAATATATATGCAGTTTTAGGAGTATAGATTTTAATTGAAAATTCATATAGTAGAGAAATGTAGAAAATTATTCAAATTTTTTTCGTAGGGAAGGATATAAGCAGAGAAATGGGTTACTTTTGATTGAAATTTTTGAATTTTACATTTTAGTTTACCCCAAAGTAATTAGTTTTAGTTCAGCCCAGAGTACAAAATGTCGTACAAAATCCAGATGGTGGTGCTTTTATTCCCTATCAATCTATAAATGTTGATCGTTAAGGTTTGTTTTCTTAATGCGCATTTAATGCTTTGTTTAAGAATAAAACAATGCTGAATGCTGTTCAGCCACCTAATGCAGGGTTTAACTTTTATTCGTGACTTTTATCACGTTAACGAACCGATTTATCAAAGTAATTTATCGTATAAGAATGTTGCTACAGACATTTCGTTTAATACAAAGTATTTGTTGGAGGTTCAGAGCTTTTGTCACAACTTTAAATGGCCCAAAATTGTCCTCATTTCATTATTTGGTAATAAACCAATGAACTCTTTAAACATGTATAGGCTGCTTTATCTTTAAAAGCTATTTCGGAAGTGCAATGTGTTTTGTGTGTGGTTGTAAGGATTCGAAAACAAAAAATCCCTTCTCTTGCCTACAGTAGATAAGTGTATTTGTTATTGTCTATTCTTAGTTATATTTGAGCATTTACTGTTTACATGGATTCAAACCTCATACCAAAGTTACAGAAAAATTGTATTGCAATCTTTATAAAAATGAATGCGTTGACTTTTCAATACTTATGTTTATCCTAGTATTCAGTGGTTATCGATATTGAAATTCAGGGTAGTTTCACCAAACTGTTAATAAAACCAATAATGATCGTGTAGGCCAAGGTATGATCTGTTAATTTCGATCGCAACACCTGTCAGTGTCAAGTCGAATAGATATTGCATGTTGACAGCAAACAATTGTCCATATCCCTAGTTCAAAAATATTACTAAAAGCTTTCTAAGCTTTGATCTTAGTATTTGGATAAACCAGTATTAAAATTTGATTTTTATGGATGCCTATTTAACTCTGCAACATGCAGATGAAATCTTTCATAGCAGATAAGCGGATGAGCCCTTAATTCATCAGTAAAACTCTAAGGTAAAGTAGATTAAAGCTAAACTCTAAGAAATCCACATATCAAATATCCCCGAATATATTCTCGAACTTAGCATTTGAAATCAACGCCGGTATAAAGAATATTGAATAACTTGTAATAAACTGTTGCAACCCTAAAATATCAACATTTGGTCAGTACAGAGGAGCTTAGCTATAGCTGTGGAATCTATGGCCTACGGGCTAGGTGGAACAAATGAAAGATTGTATGTGAAGTGGGGTAGTGAAATGGAAGTTAACATCATTTAAGTCATTGATTAAAATGCTAAATTTAGTCATGAAGGTGGCACCCAAGCAAACTTTTGTGAAGAATTTCTTTAGGTAAAGAAACTTAAGTTTATGCTGCACTTTTTTTTTTTTTTTTTTTTTTTTTTTTTTTTATAATGATTTTGGAAGCGAAATAGTCTTTAGTTGAAATTTTGCTAGAACTTCCAATTCCATAATTTTGACATGTCTAATTGGCGTATTTTTGTTACTGTATTTATGAAACCAGCTTTAAGTGTTTAAATTCGTCAAGTCTATTGCTCTTACAACATTAAATTTTAGTAAAACCTTTAATACAAGAATTATATTGAATTTAGACTGATTACGGTCACAGCTGTAGGAACAAGCCATCCTGTTTTAGTAATCTTCGGTTATTATTTCCAGGCAAGCAGTGTATGGCAGCAGTGTATGGCAGCAGTGTATGGCAGAAGATATGTTTGGGAACTCTTAATACATGAACTCATAGATGAACTGATGGAAACCTGTTCTCAACAAGCACACGTTGGTTGATCGGTGAAGGAAAACTATGTGCGTTCACACCGCATTTTCTTTAAGGCAAGTTCAGTGGTCATTTACATTTTTTTCTTGCCTGGCTTTAGTCTTAATTTGGATTGTCTAAAATATTTTTTCTTTGCCAAAAGAGGTTCAATGTTTAATTTTTCAAAATACTTTTAATTCAATGATACAGGTGAGCTTGTGTTTAATTTTAGTTTTATTTAAATGATACAGGAGTTTAATTTTCCAAAAAAAAATCAATTTTCAAAACTAGTTTTTCCAATGATACGCTAGGCTGTTTAATTTCCAACATTTTTCAATGATACAGGAGAGGTTCAATGTTTAATTTTAAAAATTAGTTTTATTCCAATGATACTGGAGGTTTTGTTTAATTTTTTAAATTAGTTTTAATTCGATATTGAAATTCATGGTAGTTTCACCCAACGGGTTATAAAGTCAGTAATAATCTTCATCTAAGTTAAGAATCTTAGCTCTTTTTATTGTTGCTACTGTTAGGTTAAAGTCCAATTGCCTGTATATATTGCATGTTAACATCAAATACTTGTGGAACGATATTCCTGATTCGAAAATGTTATTAAAAGCCTTTCAAGCTTTCTCAGTATTTGGATAAACTTGTGTATTAAAACTTGCCTTTATTTTAGACGACTATCTAACTCACGTTAGAGCCTTTAATTCATCAATAAAAGAGTTAAGATTAAAGCTAAAACGTTATGAAATCCAGATCTCAAATATACCCTTACGCATAATCTTAAACTTAGCGTTCGAAATCACTAATGGTATAAAATATAATTTTGACTAACTTGCAATAAACCTTGGCAACCCTAAAATATCATTTGGTCAGTACATTTGAGCATAGTGGAATCTTGGGTCTACAGGCAACATGCAACATATAATGAAAGTTTGTGAAGTGAAAGGTAACAAAATTTAATACTCACTGTTTAAAATGCTAAATTACTACTGCCATAGAAATGTCACCGAAGCAAACTTTTGGGAAGAATTTCTTTAGGCAAAGAAACTTACCTTTATATTGCATAATTTTTCTCAATTTGTAATGATTTTGAAAGTGATAACCTTAATTTTGCAAACTTCAAAACATATTTTTTTATATTTATATTGGCTTATAACTATTATAGAATTTATGGAATCTGCGTTAACCTTGTATAAATTCGCTAAGTATTTTTAGACTTTTTTTTTATATATAAAAATTGTAGCAAAAACACTATTACGGTCACAGATGTAGGAACAAGCCATTCTATTTTAGTAACCTTTGGTTATTTCCAGGGATGCAGTGCATGGCAGTGTCTATGTTTGGGAGCTTTTAATTCATGAACTTAATATATGATCTGATTAAAACCTGTTTTCAACGAATTACACGTAGATTGGTGAAGAAAAACTATAGAATGACTAAATCCACACAAAATTTCCTTTGAGGTAAGTTTAGTGGTCATTTAAATTTTTTTTTCCCTCTGGATTTAGTCTTTTATTTAAATGGTCTAAATCATTTTTCAATTCTCTAAGAAGGTTGTTTAATTTTCAAAGTAAGTTTTAATTCTGATACAGGAAAGGAATAGTTTAACTTTCAAACTTTTCATGTCAAATTTACAAGAGGGTAGGTTCAATATTTTATTTTCAAAATTAGTTTTCAGTGATATAAGAGGTTTAATTTTCAAAATTTATTATAGTGTCATATGATTAAGTTTCATTGCTTAGGTCAATAACTCTTCTATTTTGCAATTGCTTCAAGTATTTAGCATTCTTGAATGATTTTTAAATTAACAGGATAAGGTCTTAATTTCACAATAAGATTTCGAACGTATTCACTAAATCCGGAATTTTTCTAGAATACAGGTGGGAGCAGCGAACTTTGTTTAAATAATGCGGTAAATTTTAAAATATAACTCTAAACATCTGTTGATAGATTAGTTATGGAGCTTGAAAAGGAATTAAATTCAGAATATTTGATTTAAAGTGTATATTTAAAGAGTGGAAATTTAAATAAACCGTATTCCTTCAAAGTAAACATGTTCTAACTGTATACTGCTAAATTGAAATTCTTAGTAGGAAATGAGCTAATTAATACTTGAAGCTATTTATTTTATAAAACAAAGCTGTTGTAAAGTTAGGCTGTTTAACTTATTTTGGGGTGTTAATAATATAAATGGCAGTTTTGTGCATTTTCATACAAAACATAACTGGATTTTCAGTCAAGTTTAACAAATTCGATTTTCAATTACTATCTTACCATTATAATTTTCTTAGTACATATGTTAACATTTCTTTTAACTTTTCAGGTGAATGAGGATGATGAAAGCTAACAAGACTTGAAGAACAAAAGCAAAATCAGAAATTAAGAATAAGTTACTGTGACGGGAAGGAAGAATATTTACACACACGGAGTAATTGGAATATAAAGAGACAAGCAGAATTATAAGCATTTTAATTAATGTAAAAAATAATATTGTAGTAAATAAATTTTCTTCATCATAACAATTACTTTGATTTTAAATTGTGCTGTTCTGAAAAAAACATGTTCTAGTTTTATTATGTATCTATACTTTTTGAGTAGGATCTCGTACTCTCTCCACTCCCAGAGCAGGAGGATATACACGTGGAGCCAGTGAGAACTTTGTTTCTCCACTGAAGCCAGTAATGTACAATTTTGAGACCTGCTGCGCACACTGCCTCTTCTCTCCACTCCCATGTTTTTGTGTCCTATTTTCTGTACTTAGCCATATTAGGTTTTTGTTCCTTCTTCATATTAGGTTCCTTCTTCTTGGACACGTTATGTTCCATGCGGGAATGTGTTATACTCTTTTGGTGCATTTGTTGTTTCTCTACTTTTGACTTCACTCGGGCATGTTTATAATCTGTGACATACTGGACTGTCTTCATGGGCATTAGTTGTCGTCCTTTCCTGAGCAGGTGTTAAATACTCTCTACTTGACAATACGCTGTACTTCTCAGGCATACCCCTTCTCTCTCAACTCTGGTAGGTGTTGTACTCTTCTCCCTTCTCAGCCTGGAGTTATAACCCCCTCTTTTTTCGGCCAGGTGTTATAGGCCTTCTCTCTACTTGGGCAGGTGTTTACACTTTATTCTCGGGGCAGGTTGTATGCTTTATTCGCGGGTAGCAGGCAGATGATGTACGCTTATCTTGTCTGGGGCAGGTGTTGTACACTTCTCTCATCTCAGTCAGCTGTTGTACTTTTTTCCCTCTGTATGTGTAAACTTTTTCTGCACTTATCTCTCCTTGGGTCTGTTACTCACTCTCTCTTCTTGAGTGAGTTTCTCTCTCTCTTCATGAGTTTATTTTCCCTCTTGTCTGTAATATTCTCTTTTAGGACATGCGTTGTTTTCTCTTAAAACCTTTGTTTTAAGTATGTTAAACTTTTTTTTTTTTACTTGCACATGTTATTCTCTCATCTCATGCCTGTAATATTCTCGTCTCATACATGTATCTTCCTCCTTCCCGGGCCTGTAGTGTTCCCTCTTTTAGGGCCTGTAGTATGCTCCTTCTTCCTAGGGCCTGTTCCACACTCTCTCTTTCAGGGCCTTTAGTATGCTCCGTCTTCTATGGTTTGTAGTACTCACTCATCTCAAGCCTGTAGCAATCTCTCATCTCAAGCCATTGGTAATTTAACACATAACGAGCCTGTGGTATTCTTTCTCTATCAGGCAGATTTTACAGGGTATTCTCCCTCTACTTGGGCCTGCGGTCTTCTCTCCTTAATCTAGCTTTGGGGTTCTCTCTCTATCTGGGACTGTGATCTTTTCTCTTCTCGAGACTGTGGTATCTTAAAATCATTTATCAGTCCTGCAGTATTCTATTCTTTCGTCCTGTGGTATTCTATCCTTTATCAGGCCTGTGGTATTCTTTCATCAATAACATTTGTTATTCACTCTGCTTAAGCATGTGTTATTCACTCTGCTTAAGCATGTGTTACTCACTCTTCTTTAGCATGTTATTTTCTCCTTTTGAGCATTTTTTATCTTCTTGACCATGCATTCTCTCTCCTCCAGCATACTTTACCTTCTCTTTCTTGGGCCTGTGTTATTTTCTATCTTATTGGGCCTCCCATTCTCGCTCATCTTACCCTTGTGGCACTCTCCTCGAGCAGGTACTATTCTCTCTTTCTCGGACCCTTAGATTCTGTTGAGTCTTCAAAGGCATCTTTTCTTCCCCAGATTAACTTCCTTGCGGTGTTATATTTCATTCTATTTAGGGTTTTTTTTTCTGCATTCACGCGTTTTATAATCCTCTTATCTGCAATTTAAAATATCTCCAATTGACCTTTCTACATCTCATTTAACACCATCTGTTAACTCCTGTTTGGCGCATGTCTGCTCTAAGTTAGTCTTATTTCTCTAGTACACACTCATCCAGTGTCTGGTCTTTCCACAAACCCGTGCCTTTTGCACATTGTTCTCTCATGTCTTTCTCCACAGGAAGTAGGCACTTCAATGTAGTTTTTATTTATTCATTTGAGCCATATAGACCAGAGTTGCGGTCAGGAGGCCATTCAATTGTAGAAAAAAAAAATGCAGCTGCAAGCCAAAGGAACCTCTGCTGTACTGTCTGATCCAAACCTACGGAGAATATTTGTATATTAATAATAATCTGTTTTCAATAACTGGGGTTCAATGGTTTGCCATCTGGCCCTAGTTGCTTACCATGTCTAACGTTTACATAAGTGAAAAATTCCTAGATCTTTATTATTTTGAGCTGTTGAAGAGACCAGATGGAATAATCTGCCCCCTGGATACTAACCCATAATATATCAATAACAACAAAACCCTTAGAAATGGCACTAACTCGGCTCTTATAATCGCGTTTTAGCCATTCGGTCTAAATGCACACCAAGGCTTGTGGCAATTCCTAACAACTAAATTCTTTTTTTTTTACGTTGGCGTAATAGTAGCGTACATCAAATTTCTTAAATAGGCTTGGAATCTTTTAGCTAATGTCCTAAATGATAATCAAGGAATGAAATTATACTTCAGCAGGATATTACTATTAATCACTGTCAAGACTGCTTTAATCCCTTAAATTGATTACCCTATAAGTACTTCAAATGTTTAATTTCATTAGATAATTACTTTAAAAGTGCTCCATGATTAACTATAGGCTCAGCTATGTTTTCAGTTATTTCAGTATTGAAGTTTTCACAAATATCTGACGAACAGTTCTTTGGTCAGGCTACATGTAAAGACCAGCGTCAAGTTCTTGCTAAATTTTCAAGTACATCCTCTCAGTCAAATATTGTCTTTAAAACCGCTTAGCTAGCCATTATAGAAATATTCACCGATGTCCTAGAATTCGGTGGCAGAGATAAAAAAAATAAAATCACCCAGGATTAAAGTATTTTTCAAAATACTTTTAATTCAATGATACAGGTGAGGTTGTGTTTAATTTTAGTTTTATTTAAATGATACAGGAGTTTAATTTTCCAAAAAAAAATCAATTTTCAAAACTAGTTTTTTCAATGATACGCTAGGTTGTTTAATTTCCAACATTTTTCAATGATACAGGAGAGGTTCAATGTTTAATTTTAAAAATTAGTTTTATTCCAATGATACTGGAGGTTTTGTTTAATTTTTTAAATTAGTTTTAATTCGATATTGAAATTCATGGTAGTTTCACCCAACGGGTTATAAAGTCAGTAATAATCTTCATCTACGTTAAGAATCTTAGCTCTTTTTATTGTTGCTACTGTTAGGTTAAAGTCCAATTGCCTGTATATATTGCATGTTAACATTAAATACTTGTGGAACGATATTCCTGATTCGAAAATGTTATTAAAAGCCTTTCAAGCTTTCTCAGTATTTGGATAAACTTGTGTATTAAAACTTGCCTTTATTTTAGACGACTATCTAACTCACGTTAGAGCCTTTAATTCATCAATAAAAGAGTTAAGATTAAAGCTAAAACGTTATGAAATCCAGATATCAAATATTCCCTTACGCATAATCTTAAACTTAGCGTTCGAAATCACTAATGGTATAAAATATAATTTTGACTAACTTGCAATAAACCTTGGCAACCCTAAAATATCATTTGGTCAGTACATTTGAGCATAGTGGAATCTTGGGTCTACAGGCAACATGCAACATATAATGAAAGTTTGTGAAGTGAAAGGTAACAAAATTTAGTACTCACTGTTTAAAATGCTAAATTACTACTGCCATAGAAATGTCACCGAAGCAAACTTTTGGGAAGAATTTCTTTAGGCAAAGAAACTTACCTTTATATTGCATAATTTTTCTCAATTTGTAATGATTTTGAAAGTGATAACCTTAATTTTGCAACCTTCAAAACATATTTTTTTATATTTATATTGGCGTATAACTATTATAGAATTTATGGAATCTGCGTTAACCTTGTATAAATTCGCTAAGTATTTTTAGACTTTTTTTTTATATATAAAAATTGTAGCAAAAACACTATTACGGTCACAGATGTAGGAACAAGCCATTCTATTTTAGTAACCTTTGGTTATTTCCAGGGATGCAGTGCATGGCACTGTCTGTTTGGGAGCTTTTAATTCATGAACTTAATATATGATCTGATTAAAACCTGTTTTCAACGAATTACACGTCGATTGGTGAAGAAAAACTATAGAATGACTAAATCCACACAAAATTTCCTTTGAGGTAAGTTTAGTGGTCATTTAAATTTTTTTTCCCTCTGGATTTAGTCTTTTATTTAAATGGTCTAAATCATTTTTCAATTCTCTAAGAAGGTTGTTTAATTTTCAAAGTAAGTTTTAATTCTGATACAGGAAAGGAATAGTTTAACTTTCAAACTTTTCATGTCAAATTTACAAGAGGGTAGGTTCAATATTTTATTTTCAAAATTAGTTTTCAGTGATATAAGAGGTTTAATTTTCAAAATTTATTTTAGTGTCATATGATTAAGTTTCATTGCTTAGGTCAATAACTCTTCTATTTTGCAATTGCTTCAAGTATTTAGCATTCTTGAATGATTTTTAAATTAACAGGATAAGGTTGTCTTAATTTCACAATAAGATTTCGAACGTATTTGTTCAGATTTACTTATTCACTAAATCCGGAATTTTTCTAGAATACAGGTGGGAGTAGCGAACTTTGTTTAAATAATGCGGTAAATTTTAAAATATAACTCTAAACATCTGTTGATAGATTAGTTATGGAGCTTGAAAAGGAATTAAATTCAGGATATTTGATTTAAAGTGTATATTTAAAGAGTGGAAATTTAAATAAACCGTATTCCTTCAAAGTAAACATGTTCTAGCTGTATACTGCAAAATTGAAATTTTTAGTAGGAAATGAGCTAATTAATACTTGAAGCTATTTATTTTATAAAACAAAGCTGTTGTAAAGTTAGGCTGTTTAACTTATTTTGGGGTGTTAATAATATAAAAAATGGCAGTTTTGTGCATTTTCATACAAAACATAACTGGATTTTCAGTCAAGTTTAACAAATTCGATTTTCAATTAATTTCTTACCATTATAATTTTCTTAGTACATATGTTAACATTTCTTTTAACTTTTCAGGTGAATGAGGATGATGAAAGCTAACAAGACTTGAAGAACAAAAGCAAAATCAGAAATTAAGAATAAGTTACTAAGACGGGAAGGAAGAATATTTACACACACGGAGTAATTGGAATATAAAGAGACAAGCAGAATTATAAGCATTTTAATTAATGTAAAAAATAATATTGCAGTAAATAAATTTTCTTCATCATAACAATTACTTTGTTTCTTTTAAACTGATTTTAAATTGTGCTGGTCTGAAAAAAACATGTTCTAGTTTTCTATGTATCTATACTTTTTGAGTAAGATCTCGTACTCTCTCCACTCCCAGAGCAGGAGGATATACACGTGAAGCCAGTGTTATGCTGAGAACTTTGTTTCTCCACTGAAGCCAGTAATGTACAATTTTGAGGCCTGTTGCGCACACTGCCTCTTCTCTCCATTCCCATGTTTTTGTGTCCTATCTTCTCTACTTAGCCATATTAGGTTTTTGTTCCTTCTTCTTGGACACGTTATGTTCCATGCGGGAATGAGTTTTACTCTTTTGGTGCATTTGTTGTTTCTCTACTTTTGACTTCACTCGGGTATGTTCTGTGACATACTGGACTGTCTTCATGGGCTTTAGCTGTCGTCCTTTCCAGAGCAGGTGTTAACACTCTCTACTTGACATATGCTGTACTTCTTCTCAGGCATACCCCTTCTCTCTCAACTCTGGTAGGTGTTGTACTCTTCTCCCTTCTCAGCCTGGAGTTATAACCCCCTCTTTTTTCGGCCAGGTGTTATAGGCCTTCTCTCTACTTGGGCAGGTGTTTACACTTTATTCTCGGGGCAGGTTGTATGCTTTATTCGCGGGTAGCAGGCAGATGATGTACGCTTATCTTGTCTGGGGCAGGTGTTGTACACTTCTCTCATCTCAGTCAGCTGTTGTACTTTTTTCCCTCTGTATGTGTAAACTTTTTCTGCACTTATCTCTCCTTGGGTCTGTTACTCACTCTCTCTTCTTGAGTGAGTGTTTCTCTCTCTCTTCATGAGTTTTATTTTCCCTCTTGTGTCTGTAATATTCTCTTTTAGGACATGCGTTGTTTTCTCTTAAAACCTTTGTTTTAAGTATGTGTTAAACTTTTTTTTTATTCTCTCATCTCATGCCTGTAATATTCTCGTCTCATACATGTATCTTCCTCCTTCCCGGGCCTGTAGTGTTCCCTCTTTTAGGGCCTGTAGTATGCTCCTTCTTCCTAGGGCCTGTTCCACACTCTCTCTTTCAGGGCCTTTAGTATGCTCCGTCTTCTATGGTTTGTAGTACTCACTCATCTCAAGCCTGTAGCAATCTCTCATCTCAAGCCATTGGTAATTTAACACATAACGAGCCTGTGGTATTCTTTCTCTATCAGGCAGATTTTACAGGGTATTCTCCCTCTACTTGGGCCTGCGGTCTTCTCTCCTTAATCTAGCTTTGGGGTTCTCTCTCTATCTGGGACTGTGATCTTTTCTCTTCTCGAGACTGTGGTATCTTAAAATCATTTATCAGTCCTGCAGTATTCTATTCTTTCAGTCCTGTGGTATTCTATCCTTTATCAGGCCTGTGGTATTCTTTCATCAATAACATTTGTTATTCACTCTGCTTAAGCATGTGTTATTCACTCTGCTTAAGCATGTGTTACTCACTCTTCTTTAGCATGTTATTTTCTCCTTTTGAGCATTTTTTATCTTCTTGACCATGCATTCTCTCTCCTCCAGCATACTTTACCTTCTCTTTCTTGGGCCTGTGTTATTTTCTATCTTATTGGGCCTCCCATTCTCGCTCATCTTACCCTTGTGGCACTCTCCTCGAGCAGGTACTATTCTCTCTTTCTCGGACCCTTAGATTCTGTTGAGTCTTCAAAGGCATCTTTTCTTCCCCAGATTAACTTCCTTGCGGTGTTATATTTCATTCTATTTAGGGTTTTTTTTTCTGCATTCACGCGTTTTATAATCCTCTTATCTGCAATTTAAAATATCTCCAATTGACCTTTCTACATCTCATTTAACACCATCTGTTAACTCCTGTTTGGCGCATGTCTGCTCTAAGTTAGTCTTATTTCTCTAGTACACACTCATCCAGTGTCTGGTCTTTCCACAAACCCGTGCCTTTTGCACATTGTTCTCTCATGTCTTTCTCCACAGGAAGTAGGCACTTCAATGTAGTTTTTATTTATTCATTTGAGCCATATAGACCAGAGTTGCGGTCAGGAGGCCATTCAATTGTAGAAAAAAAAAATGCAGCTGCAAGCCAAAGGAACCTCTGCTGTACTGTCTGATCCAAACCTACGGAGAATATTTGTATATTAATAATAATCTGTTTTCAATAACTGGGGTTCAATGGTTTGCCATCTGGCCCTAGTTGCTTACCATGTCTAACGTTTACATAAGTGAAAAATTCCTAGATCTTTATTATTTTGAGCTGTTGAAGATACCAGATGGAATAATCTGCCCCCTGGATACTAACCCATAATATATCAATAACAACAAAACCCTTAGAAATGGCACTAACTCGGCTCTTATAATCGCGTTTTAGCCATTCGGTCTAAATGCACACCAAGGCTTGTGGCAATTCCTAACAACTAAATTCTTTTTTTTTTACGTTGGCGTAATAGTAGCGTACATCAAATTTCTTAAATAGGCTTGGAATCTTTTAGCTAATGTCCTAAATGATAATCAAGGAATGAAATTATACTTCAGCAGGATATTACTATTAATCACTGTCAAGACTGCTTTAATCCCTTAAATTGATTACCCTATAAGTACTTCAAATGTTTAATTTCATTAGATAATTACTTTAAAAGTGCTCCATGATTAACTATAGGCTCAGCTATGTTTTCAGTTATTTCAGTATTGAAGTTTTCACAAATATCTGACGAACAGTTCTTTGGTCAGGCTACATGTAAAGACCAGCGTCAAGTTCTTGCTAAATTTTCAAGTACATCCTCTCAGTCAAATATTGTCTTTAAAACCGCTTAGCTAGCCATTATAGAAATATTCACCGATGTCCTAGAATTCGGTGGCAGAGATAAAAAAAATAAAATCACCCAGGATTAAAGTTATAATCAGTATGCTATTTAATAATCCTTAATACTTAGTGAATTTAAAAATTAAAAACCACGCTCATCTGATTACTAAAATACCCTAAATTACTGGAATATGAATTTTCCCATTAATGCAAAAATAAGGGATTTTTCTACATCACCGATAAATTTTATCTAGACCAAATCATAAATACAAATTTATAATAAGTGAACTACCACCAACTGCCAATTGTCTAGAATCATCACCTGCTAATTACCAATCTCATGATAACTAATCTTTGGTAGTACCAAAATCACTAAAAAATTACACAATGACAGCATTGCTCCTATCTTTAAAGGGGGCAATACCATGTTTGGAGAATACGTTAAAGGCTTCGAATTATGTTAGGTCCAAAAATAGTGTTTTCCCCATAAACTAAAATGAAAATTTTGGAAGCTATTGAATAAGTCTTGAATGGTAAACTACAACCGTTTTTAAAATCTAAGCCTATGGAATTTTTTTTTTTATAAATTGGTTACCGCTACCGTTAGTTATGAAAAATACTTTCCTAAATGCAAAATACCAGTTATTGAACAAAACTATTTGGTTAAAAATCTACCTTACTTCAACATATAAACAATGTCAGTATTCCCGTTGACATTTAAATTGTCTTCAATCTATAGTAGCCAAATTATTTAATTTTCTACTATGATTTAGCTGAAATCGCTGTTACCAGACAGGGTATTTATCTTTAAGATAACTTTGCTTTAATACTGCATTAACGTTAAAAATTTTACTGGTTTCAACATTGTTACCTTAATAGATAAAGTTATAAACTCAGTGTTTATTTTAGAATTTTAGTAATATTCTAAGACCATAAAACTCATTTGTAATAAACTAAGCGAATTTGATAAATTATTAAAATAAACAGGTAAATTTTATAGATTTCACTTCTGAAATTATGCCAACTTGAAATTATTCCATGTTCTTTAGATCATTAAATATTAGTTATCACCATTAGTGGAAATTTCCTTAGTAAATACAATATGAATGTGTTAATGAAAACAATATATCTCAATTTTCTTATTTTTTTATTTTCTAAGGAATACACGTTTCAGAATTCCAGTGCTTCATTATCCTATACTGGTAAATGAAAATGGCTATCACTATCAACCAGTTGGAACAAATTAAAGCTTTGATTGAAAAAAATAACTGGTTACAACAATTTCACTGACTTCTATAGTAGGATTTTACAATTTTACTTCCTTCAAACGTTGCACGAATTGCAGTGTCTTCATATGTTCTTGGTACTTCAGGTGTAGCTATGCAGATTTCATCAGTTTGGAGCAGCTGTTGTCTTGCAGAATTCTGAATAACCTGCAAAAAAAGAAAACGTAAGTCACCTCAAAACCACTTTCCTAATACAAACATTTAATAATTTTTATTCAAATTTTCTGAATGTTTGTTACTAAAAAAAAATAAAAAACTCATCACAAAATTTCGAAATTGAGGTTTATTACAACAAGCAAAGCACTAATGAACATAATACCCCACTTCCATAATGAATAAAGAAAATATTCCGTAAATGAAATTTTGTTCAGAGCATAAATTTAATCTTTCAGGAACACCACTTTCTTCATAATAAATATTAAGAAAATATTCCGTAAATAAAGTTTTGTTCAGAGCATAAATTTATTCTTTCAGAAACGCTCAACAAAACTGGAGGCTCGTATTGGCTGGCACTTTCATTACAGCTATCACTATAGTAGTATTTATTAAATTATTTAATCCGACCAACCAAAATCCGTGTCTCATTTTATGATTTAGGTCAAAGACCTTACAGATAGAAAAAATGCTACTACACAAAATAATCTAGCATATTGAAGGATAAGTAAACATATTGCAAGAGCCACTTTTACAACAAAAAACTAAAGTGGCATTGAATCAACTAAAATTTAATGAGAAAAAACTGAATTCATGGTGGTGGGCAAAAGCGTGAGAAACTTGGGCGATATTCAAATGAACATAAATAATGACTCTGCCGATATCTAGGTGTATATCTTGACTGTAACCTGTCTCTAAATGCCCAAAATAAATGTAATAAAAAGTGCTGATTATCATATACGAAATATTGCGTTTATAAAAAAGTACCTGGACGAAAATTCTGTAAAGAAACTTGTGATAAACTTATTACCAGGATTGACTACTGCAACTATACAATAATTTACCAAAAGTTCAACTAAGAAATTACGAAACATAACAGAGGGGCAAGACATGAAAGGTGTCCCACCTAGAGAAAGGATTACCCCGATTTACACTGGCTGCCGATTAAAGCGAGAATTTAATTTAAAATATGTACAATAACCCACCAAGTTATCAGAACCGGGCGTCCAAAATACCTAAGAATTGCTACATATTGTGCAGCCAACAAATCATTTCGACACGAGAATAGTTAGATTGTTTCAGACTGTTGGAACCTAGATTTATGTACACTAAGCTCCAGAGCCTTTAAATATGCGGCCCCGAGACTATATAATAAGCTCCCACGAAACGTTTGAATGATTGAAGACATTAAGGCTTTCAAGAGGAAACTGAAGACACATATTTCCTGAGTCTTGACAGTGACTATTTAACAGTAAATGAACAATACACGATATGAAATGTTAAATACTCTGAACGAACAAGGTAAAACGACGGTGGAGGTCCTGTAGAGAGTGGGGTTCCCCTGCTGTATGGGACCGGAAAAGCAGCCATCAAAGTAAAAGCATACATATTTTACAGTTTGTGTTCCGATTACCCGTGGAGATCGGGTTCGACGTTGTTGTATGTACGAGTCATGTGTAATGAATGAATGTATAATTTTGATAGGAGACCAAGCCAGTTTGAAATATAAGATCTAACAAGCCACAAGGCTCGGTGAAGTGGCCGACAACTTTTTTTCCTTTGCTTGTACCCGACCGCCAGCATTATAAACTGTACTGATCACTGTTGACAGACACTGACAGCTCTGCCAACTTTCTCTTATCTACAGTCAAGCCAGAGAAATTTTCTTCAACGTAAGCCAGTATTTTCTGCAGAAGGAGCAGTACCAAGGAATTTTTTTATAACTTTCTAAAGAATCTATCAGCTACAGAGAAAATCTATATCAATGCTGTAAACAATTACGGTATATCACTTTATGTGCTTTACAAATAGATGCTGTGTTCAGATATTCCATGCCTGAATACACTCGCATACAGATTTGGCGCCTTAGTGACGCACCCGTTAAGTAGCATAGGGGTAGGTTGGAACATAACAGTAGCAAGGAGATCCATGGCTTTACTCCACCTAAACCTTATTTTGGATTGATAGGACTTTTAGTGAGACTTCCAAACAGAACTAATATGAAAGCAGAAGTTAGAAATGACCAATGTTTTAACGAAAATTAAACTACTATATCTGAAGCGATCCTATAATTAAAATTTTGCAAGTAGCTTCCTACTAGCCTCGTGGCTAGTTCAGTGGTAATTTTTTTGTTACGCCTACCTTTCGCATGACAGCAGCTCGATCGCACCCTGGGACCGTAAGTTTAGAGAGTATGCCACCTCTGTGGTTGGGCTTGCCCGGCTGACGTTCTGGCGAGCGACAATTTCAATGAAACTAACAGAAGCCAGAGATCTTTACCTTTTACCTTTAATAAGTAAAATATGCAAATGGAAAGAGCTAAGTAGAGAAATCATAAAATAGAAATCTGAAGAACATTGAATTAAAAACCGTTCACCAGCCTTCCTTTTACTAGTGATAACTGGAACTGCTAATGGGAGTGCCTTTCGAATAAATTCCAAGATAACTAACAATGGCAACCTTTCAGAAGTACCTACAATATATATGATTAACGAATCTAAAGAAATGCTGGTCTTATGGTCTGGCGTTGAATCTGGGTTGCCTGTGATATTGCCGATACCTTTCCTAGTATAATAAGAAAACTGTTCGTCAAATTTTAAGGCTAATGAAAAGTTACTTTATGAAAATTTAGGTCAATAAAGGAAACTAATAGAGCATTTACGATTAATGAGGAAGGGTATTACTTTTGAATAAAAAAAAAAGTTATAAGCAATTAAAAGTAATAACTTTAGTAATCTTACATTGAAAGAATTTGACAATACAGGGTTCACAGCAACAATGAAATATTTTCAATGTTGTCCTAAATTTAATTATTTCATGTAGTCAAGCTACGACTTTTTAAAACCCGAAGTTCGCGATAATTCTAGGCCTGCATTCGTTACCTATTCTATGGGTCACGTTCAGTCGCCTAGTTACGCGGTTTCTAACCATACATAACCATTAGGAACCTAGTTTAACAATTTCGTTACTGCAATTATTTAAAGGCAATCTACCTTAGAGCCCTGCCCAGGCAATCTACCTTAGAGCCCTGCCCAGGCAATCTACCTTAGAGCCCTGCCCAGGCAATCTACCTTAGAGCCCTGCCCAGGCAATCTACCTTAGAACCCTGCCCAGGCAATCTACCTTAGAACCCTGCCCAGGCAATCTACCTTAGAACCCTGCCCAGGCAATCTACCTTAGAACCCTGCCCAGGCAATCTACCTTAGAACCCTGCCCAGGCAATCTACCTTAGAACCCTGCCCAGGCAATCTACCTTAGAACCCTGCCCAGGCAATCTACCTTAGAACTCTGCCCAGGCAATCTACCTTAGAACCCTGCCCAGGCAATCTACCTTAGAACTCTGCCCAGGCAATCTACCTTAGAACCCTGCCCAGGCAATCTACCTTAGAACCCTGCCCAGGCAATCTACCTTAGAACCCTGCCCAGGCAATCTACCTTAGAACCCTGCCCAGGCAATCTACCTTAGAACCCTGCCCAGGCAATCTACCTTAGAACTCTGCCCAGGCAATCTACCTTAGAACTCTGCCCAGGCAATCTACCTTAGAACTCTGCCCAGGCAATCTACCTTAGAACTCTGCCCAGGCAATCTACCTTAGAACTCTGCCCAGGCAATCTACCTTAGAACTCCTTACTTCGAATATGTAGATTTGCAAATAATCAGGCGGTAAGAAAAAATGGGAAAAACTTACCGAGAAATTAAATTATGTTATTCCAAATAACACCTGTCATATTAAGCTTATTCGTGAATTTATTGGCTAATATCAATTGATACTTGGCCATTAATACCATGTTTAATTAAATGGTTTAAACAAAATTCAAGTAAAGTTTCAAAGAATAGTCAAGCCTAATGTTTAACTGACTAGAGCATTAGGAAAAAAAAAAGATACTCCGTTCGAACGCTCGGGAAATTAACTTATTATTTAACTCCCAACACCAAAATTTCTAATTTTCATATTAAAGTACCTCGATGATTACTTGAGCAAGTATTTTATCTTGTGAATAACTTCAAGGAGTAAGGTCCACTTTATATTTTTACCCATGATCACAGCTTTTTTTTTAACAAGACTTCATAGCTTTTCCTGGACCTTTTATACAACCTTTTGGTAGAATTTAAGAGCCGAGCTACGAAGGTTGTTGTTCAAACTCACTACATATTAGGATTAAATGTCTCCAAAATCTAAATATTGAAAAAAATTGCTCTGCGAAAATTTTTAAAATACGCGCTAAAATTTCATCATCCCTTATGCGAGGCGAGCTATCAAAATAAATAGTATATTCAAAAAACTAAATCTTATCTTGGACTAAAGATACTGTGTCTTCAAAATTAGTGGTCTGCTTCCAAGACGCATGAATATTAACGAAAATTAATAGGTACTCAATCTTCATTAGAAAGCATAAACTGCTTAATAGCACAAGTTAACCTCTTGATTAAGTTTCAACTATCTTAAGTAATACACTTTTGGCTTTAGCAATTTCAAGCATATCAAAATTATGCTGCCTTATTTAATATTTACATTCCTCAAAATATACTTCAATTTACTCAAACTGAAATTTGCAATTATACCACATCACCTAACTTCCTTTCTAGAAAACTAGAAACGCAGAAGCAGTTACGAAAGATATGCTGCAAATTTCGGTAATTTTAATGCTTACTTTATTCATCCGGGATACGAACATTCTTAAAAGTCCTTTAAACAAGCAAACTACATATTTGCACACTAAGTCGCTCATTAATGTCTGGTAAATTTAGTGCAGCGCTAACATGAACCTGATGATTTGTGGATATTCTTTCTGTTTAACCTAATTCCTTTGCTCACTTCAAATAATGTTAATAACCCCATGTGAAATTTCATTGCTACCGGTAAAAGTTGATTAGCGTAAAGTGTTTAGGTTCTTTCGCACGATACATTAGATGTGAATTAATATTTTCGCAGATGTTCCACAAACTTTGACAAAGATTAGTATTAGCTACTTTCATAAGTGTCCCTGGAAACCAACGTAAAATAAAAATCACGAATCGACCGCACCCCAACATATTTAGAAGCTTCACTAAATTGTCTATTGGAATTTTTATAGTGTAGATCTACCTTGCCCCGTCCTATCTCAAATTTTAGGCTTAATCGAAGGCAGAAATATCCATTAACAAGGTTCTTATGTGATCACTTATGCTGTACAATATCAAATGTTAATTTAGCCCTAAAAGTTAACGATAACTTAAGACCGTATTACATATCAAGTTATACTTGCACATTCTAGCCTGAATATCTATGCTGCGAGTAAACCTGGGTAATATTTCGATAGAGTCCTACCCAGCCATTACCACTTGCCAGTACATAGGGGCTTTGTATTACTTTTTTGCTCAGACAAAAAAAAAAAGAAAAAAGAAAAAATAAAAAAAGAAAAAAAAAAAAAGAAAAAAAATTCAAACTCCTTAGTACTGGCCACGGGTAATCACTGGGTGGAACTATTGAAATATTACCGAAACCGGGAAGCTACTTCGTAACTAGGCTAATTATACCTTTAACGTACCGTTCGATAAATAAATCAGAATATGAACTACTAAACCTCAAGTCTTCATCTGAACTGCCTATTCATAGATAAGAACAGATGTTAATACCTTTAAACATACTTGCATGCACTTATATTGGTACATTAAATATCCGACAACGTATTGAGTTATATAAACCGCTAGTTTGGGTTCCAAATCCTTTTGAAAACTTCCGAGACATTATGGAAGGGGTAAAATCAGCTAAATTTATTAAAGTTAAGGATAGTCTGGACTGCTTGCTTTCACAGATATTTCTAAAATGATATTGCGGGTAAAATTTAATTGCTTCCGTCAATACAGTATCGAGACTTTTTAAGTAATGTATTATGATTAACTTTTTAAAATATCCTTGATGAAAATGATGCCTCCAAATGCGGAATTGTGGGTCAGGTTTTTGTTTTGTTTCTTTAAGGAAAACTAAAAGCAACTACTAAAATTGTTTCAGGTTTTCTGACCAGTTCTAAATACATAGACTCGGTTCAAACTTAATCCATGAGCTTATGGGGCCCAAATTAAGAATTTACCATAATTATGAAAGAGAAGCTTACTAATATTCCTTTCCCCTAACAATCGTTTAAAATCAGATAGGAAAAAAACTAAACGAAATAACGTTCTACCTCAAGTTAGTCAAATTAGCCAAATAAAATATCAGACACCATTTTCTAATTTTCTGCCAATTAAGGGGTGCATTTATATAACACGCAGCTTTAAACATGAAAAGGTCAATAACTTAATTCCAGAAAAGGATAAGTATCACTAGCACGCACAATACGACTCAACACTACCCTGTTTATCAAATGTACACCGAAAATTAAGGTATCTTAACCTAAAATTTATATAGAATTCCCATCAACTTAAGAGTATCACTAATATTACACCATCAGTGATATAATTTACCTTACCTTAAATATCCACGAACGTCAAAGCAATTTAGAGAGTCAAATAACCGGTCTTCTGTTCCCCTACACGATGAGAGGTCTTTAAGAGCTTTTGACCAATTACAGACGTCCTAGTCTTTCTCTTCAAGCAAAAGGAGAAACGTGTTCCTTGATTGGCTGATGAAACTCGAGGAGTTTACAGGAGGGTAGTGTTACTTTTGATAGTCCTAAGGTGACATCTGTTGGCCAGGCGAGTAATTATGAAAAGAAAAATGGAATAACCATAAATACTCGATAAAGAAGTAACCAAATTATTATTATTATTATTATTATTATTATCATTATTATCATTATTATTATTATTATTATTATTAGCTGAGTTACAACCCTAGTTGGAAAAGCAAGATGATATAAGCCCAAGGGCTCCAACAGAAAAACATAGCTCAGTGAGGAAAGGAAATAAGGAAATAAATAAACGACAGGAGAAACAATGAACAATTAAAATAAAATATTTAAGAAAAACAGTAACAAAATCAAAACAGACATTTCATATATAAGCTATAAAAAGACATAAGTTTGTAAATACCAAGAATTTTAAAGTAAGATGGAAATATCTTATTCATTCCTAGGTCAATTTCCTCCTAGCACGTGTTATGTTAGATATGACTTCTTGAAACAAAATGTCTCTTTAGTTTAATTGCAATGTCTAACAATATTTGTTGCTTAGAAATGTATTTGACATGTTCATTTTAGATTTTTAAATGTTGTAATGCCTTTCCGAAAGGAATAAATTGCTTACATGATTGTTTTTATGCTTTCCTTTAAACAAAAATAAAATAAAAACTTCAGCACAAATCAGGAAACTTGCAAATAGAGACATCTTCACCTCTATGAACCGAACCATAGATACGAATATTGTAATTCTGAATGAATCTGCCATCAACGTCAACGACATTTGAGGTCATGATAGAGATATTTAGATAATTACTGAATACTCATAAATGGCTTAATTTCCATTAAATAATAGAAATAATTGAAATACACTACATAAATGCCTGAAAAGTATTCCCTTCAAAGAAAACATTTTGTTTATATCTTCAATAAAATAGTCAGGCACGTGACTACTGTCGTGGTGTCTTAGGTGTTGGTTAAAACAAGTTTAAAGGTTTAAAGGCCGCTCATGAATGGCAGCGGCAATGGACAGTGACATTGCCCTATCAAGTAGGACAATGCCCTAGAGACTGACCATGTATACGTATGATCAGCGCCCAAGCTCCCTCTCCACCCAAGCTAGGACAAAGGAGGGCCAGGCAATGTCTGCTGATGACTCAGCAGACAGACCTATAGGCTCCCCCAAACCTCCCATCCTTAGCTCACAAGGATGGTGAGGTTGCAGTGACCAAAGAAACTAACGAGTTTGAGAGGTACTCGAGCCCAAGTCTGAATTTCTATTTATGATACCAAATTCAAAAGTTAGACAATCAAAGAGAACGGGTCGGTGATGTCATTTTGAAAGCGATAAAAATGATTAAACAAAAAACTATATAACTTTTTTTTTTTTAGTGTAGAAGCTTTTACACGATTGTATCTAACACTGCTTTTCATCCTGAAAAACTTTTATGAAATAAAGAATTACAAAAATGGTATTGCTTAGTACTTTGCACAAAAATGAGAAGATACAAACATAAGTGGAATTTTTGTTACCTTACGAGAGACCCATCATAAAAAAAGAAAAAAAAAATACGTACTTTCATTTTTATGTCAAAGTACTGGACAGTCTGCTAATACCATCTACCTTTTAAGAAAATTAATTTAGGTCTACTAAAATGTAGCTTTCAATGAATTCCCATAAATAGCTAAGAAGCATCCAGTTCTCATACTTTTCAAAAGATCCCTCGATTTAAATACGTAGAAAAGAGGACATTTCCATCTGTATATAAAAATCATAAATATATGAAACGATATGTACTTTAAAATTGGAATTATTTTTCATTTTTCTTTTCCTAAATCTGTAGTCTCCCTCTCTCTACGTCTTTTAATATAATTAAAAAGGATATTCAACAGAGCTTGCCCCTCCACGCATTACCTTTCCGTATCCCTGAAGGATTCACTTAGATAATTTTGAATAGTGAGATAAAGCTCGTGCATCCTCCTAGGGTCTGGAAACTATAGATTTGCCACTCTCTCTCTCTCTCTCTCTCTCTCTCTCTCTCTCTCTCTCTCTCTCTCTCTCTCTCTCTCTCTCTCTCTCTCTTCTTCTTCTTCTTCTCTACATTTCCTACTTTGGTACTGTTTAATTTTTTTAGTAAAAAATAATTGACTTTGACGAATCGGTACCGGTTCACTTACAATCAATTTGATGTCAAGCAAAATAAAAAAGCAGTGATCAATGCCTCATTAACAGCTATTAATCAAGCAAGAAGAGGTCATCGTCACTGCACCAAGCAACATTATATATAGCAATAATATCAAAGAGTGAGCAACAATTGTCGTTATTCTAAATAATATATCGAACATCAGAAATTACTAATGTTTTAGCAACATCGCACTGAACAGGGTCATTACGAAAAGAATGTGATAAGTTTTTTTTATGGCAATAATCTTACATTATTATTATTATTATTATTATTATTATTATTATTATTATTATTATTATTATTATTATTATTATTATTATTATCCAAGTTTCAATGCTACATGGAAAACAGAAGCTACAATCACAAGGGTCCAAATGGGATAGAGCCTCGTTGCAGGAAAGAAACGGAGAACGAACAAACAAAGTAGGAAAATAAATTAAAATAAGTAAATGCGTATACATAGTAAGACAAATAAAATGAAACATACATATAACATATAAATTATGAAGCGAGACTTACGTCAACAAGCTTAACAGCAAAGCCATTTGAAGTTCCTAATTGGTGGCTATCGTGACAAACGTGTATTTTATCGTGATCCGACTTTACAACTTAAACTTCTACTTATCATAAGAAAGAACTCAATGATAAGTGATAACCAGAAAAGAATGATAAATTAGCGAAACAAAGAGTAAACGTTCAGGGGATAAACAGCAACGACAAATGAAACCGTTTCTAGTCCGCTGCAGAACAAGGTATCAGACATGTCCTTATTCATTATCATCATTATTATTATTACTTGCTAATCTACAACCCTAGTTGGAAAATAAGAATGCTATAAGCCCGAGGGCTCAAGAGGGAAAATAGCCCAGTATAGAAAGGAAATAAGGAAACTACAAGAAAAGTAATTAACAATTAGAATAAAATATTTTAAGAACATATATTTCATATATAAACTATAAAATCTTTAAAAAACAGAAGGAAAAGAAATCACATAGGATATTGTGCCCGAGTGTGCCCTCAAGCAAGAGAACCCTACCCTAAGACAATGAAAGACCACGGGGTTTGGCTAGTTTTCATCGCCACGTTGGCCAGTGTGGATTGGTGATGGTAAGAGATATTAGTCGGATCAATCAAAGCAAGGCAATCTATCATGGGTGGTCCTGACTAGTACAGCTTTGTTGATCATGGCGATACGCAAACCCTTTCACGGCGTTAAGGTATCTCCACCAGAATAGGTCAAGGAGTAGAATGAAAGACTAAATTGATTGAAAAGCAGACGCTATACCCACTCCCCGCCTTCTCTCCGCCCTAAGATCAAGACCTCCCCATCCTCTATTCACCCAAAGCACGACACAAGCATAAAATACACTTTTAGGGAGAAGAATTTGAATTTAAGAAGGTGCAAAAAATTTAGCAAATTTAAGACAGGAGTTCGGAAAGAAGTTCACGAGATCGTTAATCACGAAACAAGTTATAATGAATAACTTGAATTTTCTAAAAGCCTTAATTAGGAAGATAATAACGAAGGCATTATAACCTAAACGATGAAGAAATTCTGGCGATTATTTTTATCAGCATAAATAAGTTTCTGCGGTCGGGTCTAGTTTCAGAGAGTGAGAGAGAGAGAGAGAGAGAGAGAGAGAGAGAGAGAGAGAGAGAGAGAGAGAGAGAGAGAGAGATTATATGCATATTTATAAAACATGGTTTCACCCAGAAGGGAGGATTATTATATTGTCATTCCATTCAATTTTGTTGGTAAATAATTATTGAGGGAACAGCACAAGTTGGCCTGCAGTTACTTATCTCAACGATTAGGTGAACTGAATTTTAGGGAAAATACTCATCTGGTTCGTGAGCCAAACAGGCCTATTAAAAGAATGACAACTGAGCGTGTGCTACCACAACAATTACGTGAGGACAGAGAGAGAGAGAGAGAGAGAGAGAGAGAGAGAGAGAGAGAGAGAGAGGGAGAGAAATAGTACATTCTATGGAATATATTTATATATATATATATGTATATATATATATATATATATATATATATATATATATATATATATATATATATATATATATATATATGTATACATACATATATATATATATATATATATATATATATATATATATATATATATATATATATATATATGTGTGTGTGTGTTTGTGTGTGTGTGTGTGTGTGTGTCTACGACGCAGAATTCCTGACCGAAAAACCAATTGGTAAAAACTAATAAACACTAAGAAAGTAATTAATTATTTTTTGATGTCTTTAAATGTGAAGGAGGTTGTTAAGGCAAGACATTCACTAAGGCATGGGATTCAAAGTTTCTTCTTACATCGCAGAATGTTACATTTTCACGTTAGGCAAACACGTACCTCAGTTTTTCGCAATAGTATGCAAATCCTTAAGTTAGAAATGGCTAGCTCGTTTTACCCCGTCTCTCTCTCTCTCTCTCTCTCTCTCTCTCTCTCTCTCTCTCTCTCATAACTTAAAAGAAGTTGGTCTTTCTCATTCAAAGTTTTAGTCTCCGCACATTAAATTTTTTTTCCGTCTTCATCCAAGTTCCAAAGAGGTTCGCCACGTTGACTTACGAAGTTCTTCCGAGCTGCAGGAGGAGAAAATTGAAGTTTTTCCGCCGTGAGAAAGACAAACAACTAAAATTCAACTGTTGTTTCCCCACTAGACTTTTCTTGGGAAGCCACTTTGGGTCTTAAGGCGAGTTTAAACTGTCGAACGGTTCGTCGAACGTGGTTCGACAGACAAGTGTTTGAAGTGATGTTTGAACGTGTGAACGGGGTATTTGGTTGTCGAACACGTTCGTCGAACGGTTCGAAGAAAGTCTGTTCTAGCCTGACTTTTGTGGGCGGGGCTTCATCGTCCACAAACCTTATGCATTTGTGACTGACTCCACTTCTTCGAACCGTTTGACAAGCAGGTTCGACGTCCAGGCTCGACGGACCGTTTGAGCGTGTAAACCCCGCTTTAGATTTATGCTGGAAATATGAATAGGCCTCGTTGGAAAATATAGATGGACCGGGGTTGCCCAAATCGTGGTGGCTTGGAGAAGCTAGTAGTAGCGGTGACAATGGTTGCCTTAATACTCAAGATCTAAAGATCTAATAAGGAATATATGTACATAATACATACAGACACGCACACAATAACATATATGCATATTAAACATATATGTTTACAGTGTATATATATATATATATATATATATATATATATATATATATATATATATATATATATGCTATTATTATTTGGTGTGGGTATGTATGCTATATTGGCGATATCTAACCGAGGACCTTTGCGTCAGTAGGCGTAGGAGGAGATGATGATGTATGCTATAGAGATAAGCCATGATCAGCAAATCTGTACTTGCCAGAGCCAACCATACTAGGTTGGTTTGCTGTGAACGATCAGACGAAAATCTCCCGCCATCACGAATCCACATTGACCAGCAAGGCTATGAAAACTGGAAAAACCCCAAACATGAATTATCTTGTTTCAGGCCTTTATCCAGCAGTGGACTAGAAACGGTTGCATTTGTTGTTATTGTTGTTGTTGTTGTTGTTTGTTAGTGTTACCTGCCGACCCATATAAACTACAACTTATTGTTACCTTTATAAGTTGCTCCGGAAAGGGTAAGTAAAGTTTAGCATTAGCTTCAGGCAGAATGTTCAGAGAACTGCGGTCAAACATCTACGCCACAAAGTAAGAAGAGGTCCAAGTTATCCTATTACTCCGTCTTCCTTTGCTCCTCCAAAGGAAGCTGAATAATTTTACTGTTTTTCTGTGTCCTTAGTAATAAATTACTACTCAGTATGATTTCCATATACCAGAAAATCACTCTGAGAATGCAGACCTCCACCACGGTAACTTATTCCTCGAAACCAGCTTGCCTTTCCCAGAATCAATTTAGACCGTAGGCGTATTTGTAGTCTGTGTGCTGTGTGACAACCATGTACGAACTTGGGGTTAAGGATAATTCGGTCGACCTTGACCTTGACCTTTGACCTAAGACTTTCAAAATTGAATCACTTCCACGTCTCAAAATAACAGTTAATCCCCGAAAGTTTCACTAGTCTATGAGTAAAATTTTGGCCAGGAAGTTCTTCATAAACAAATAAACAGACAACCGGACAAACAATGACGAAAATATAACCTCCTCCCAACTTCACTGGCAGAGGTACTAAAATATATGAGGCGATAGAATTCTAATATTAAAATGAAAGTAGGTCGTTTAGAATTTCATCTGCAATATGAAGTCCCCACCATTTCTAATAATGTCAAAACAATTAGACAAACCAATAACGAATAATAAATTGTACTTGAACTTACCATCTAACGATAGAACATAATCAAGATTTAACTAAAAATCAAGTAACTGTTTACCTTATTAGAAACAATGGTTGTCATTTTCAGTAGCCTTATTAATACTGAATATCAACAAACATTTTTTTCAAGCATTATTATACTAACTAGAGTACGCAACCCGATAAAAACGACGGTAAATATTTAGATAGATATGCACATATTTGTGGAATATTATGATTTCAAGGTGCACCTC
>NC_090734.1:146761667-146764167 GCF_036898095.1 Palaemon carinicauda
ATAATATATATATATATATATATATATATATATATATATATAAATATGCGTTAATTGAGTTATAATGGGGAAAGGAATCCAACACTTAAGATTAAAAAGGAGACGTTGCAAAAGATGAGTCAAATTTACGAATCAAACGCCTTTATTATACATATCTAAAGAAACTGATCAATATTCTCGTAGCATACAATGAGTAATTATGTGTATATGTATTTGCAATAGTCGAGTTAGCATAAGGGAAGGAATCCAACGCTGATGATTAAAAAGGACCCCTGATTGTTAAGTACAAGTTCTATGTCAGGAATCTTGTCTCTTACACACAATAATTCGCACAAACCATGACTCCCAGAAAATAGATGAGTATTGCTTTAACCAATAATGTATTTCAGCAACAAACATTGCTATGAATAGAATTGTCTACGTTTAAATAAAAGAATATATAAGATACATCAAAGCAAAATTCCTGATCAAACCAAAAGAAAAAAATGCCAGGCGAAGGTTTAATGGAATATTCGTAAATGTCAGAGGGGACACGCAGCGCAGAAACGACCCTTTGATTACGAAGGCCTTTAAACAAATATTTTCATAATTACTTTCGCGGTCGAGCTCTTGCGTAGATTACGCATACACCCTCCCACCCCCCACATCATCTATGTCTGTCTGTCTGTCTGTTTCTTTGTCTTTAAATGATCTCAAATCATAATCGATGAATTTCAATGCGGACGGTGGAGAGTATCCCGGTCGTGGAACAAGTACTGCTGTTTATAGTCCACTGCAGGACAAAGGCCTCAGCCATGTCATTCCATTTCCGTCTGTTTATGGACTTTCTATGTCCATCTATACATGAAACTTTTCCTAGCTCGTCAATCGTCGTCTTCTCTTCCTTGCCCTGCTTATAGGTACAATATACTTAAAGTATATACAAATACGGATTTTCTTTTATAACAATTTCATTATTAATCGTAAAGGTTTGGCGGAAAATTTACCAGAACCATTGGTTAGTGCCATAGTCTTCCACTGTCTTGAGTTAGAGTTCTCTTGCTTGAGGGTACACTCGGGCATACAATTCTATCTAATTTCTCTTCCTCTTATTTTATTAAAGTTTTTTTTTTAAAGTTTATATAGGAGATATTTTATCTTAATGTTGTTACTCTTCGTAAGATATTTTATTTTTCTTTGTTTCATTTCCTCACTGGGCTATTTTCCCTGCTGGAGCCCCTGGTTTATTGCATTCTACTTTTTCAACCAGGGTTGTAGCTTAGCTGATAATAATAATAATAATAATAATAATAATAATAATAATAATAATAATAATAATAATAGTATCACGGATGTTACTACATTCTAATATAATAAAAGAAAAAGAAACTAGACAATATCATTGTAAAATTTACTTCAATGTCCATGTCCTGGGAACACTGAAAAGTCAACAATATAATAATACATAAGCAGCAGAAACTCTTGAAAGTCTACAGACCTTGACCTGTGACAAAACAACAACAAATGCAGCCGTATCTAGTTCACTGCAGAACAAAGGCCTCGCATATATACTTAATCGTGTCTCAGGTTTGGCCAGTTTTTCTCACCACACTGGAAACTGCGGATTGGTGATGGCGGGAGACTTTAGTCTGATCGCTCATAGCAAACCAACCTAATATGGGTGACTGATTATTATTATTATTATTATTATTATTACTTACTAAGCTACCTCCCCCTCTAGTTGGAAAAGCAGAATGCTATAAGCCCAAGGGCTCCAACAGGAAAAATATCCCAGTGAGGTAAGGAAATAAGGGAAAAACTACAAGCGGAGTTTAAGAACAATAATATTAAAATCAACCTTCATATATAAACTATACAAAATTGAAAATAACAAAAGGATAAAAAACTTCAAAATAGAAGAGGAAGAGAAACAAAATAGAATCGTGTGCCCGAGTGTACCCTCAAGCACGAGATCTCTATCCCAAGACAGTGGAAGACCATGGTACAGAGGCTATGGCACTACCCACGACTAGAGAACAACTGTTTGATTTTCCGAGCGTCCTTCTCCTAGAAAAGCTGCTTATCATAGCTAAAGAGTCTCTTCTACCCTTACCAAGAGAAAAGTAGCCATTGAATAATTACAGTGCAGTAATTAATCCCTTGAGCGAAGAAGAATTTTTTGGTAATCTCATTTTTGTCATATGTATGAGGACAGAGGAGAATCTGTAAAGAATAGACCAGATTATTAGGCGTATGTGTAGGCAAAGAGAAAGAACCGTAAACAGCGAGAAGGATCCAATGTAGTACTGTCTGGCCAATCAAAGGACCCCATAACTCTCTGACGGGAGTATCTCAACGGGTGGCTGGTGCCCTGGCCAACCTTCTACCCACTCAGAAAAAGGTGACACATCTATGACTAAACCATCAACAATAACAAATAATGGAGGTCGACTCCCGGAATTTCTATGCAAGTTGCTATGTGAAATTTGTTTGCGCTTTCATTTAGACTACAGAGTCCAGT
>NC_090734.1:146769167-146771667 GCF_036898095.1 Palaemon carinicauda
ATGAAAATCTTTCCAGCTTACCAAGATCATAACCCCCCCCCTCTCTCTCTCTCTCTCTCTCTCTCTCTCTCTCTCTCTCTCTCTCTCTCTCTCTCTCTCTCACCTGGAAGCTGCTTTCTCATTTGTGATCCTTGTGGAAAATTATAACTCGTATATGCCCTGTTGGATTAGATATAAGATTCATCACTCTACTATCTAGCATTTTAATATAACTCTCATATCCATCTCTCAGTTCTACAAATATTTACAATCGTTGTTACACAAAGAATCCTCTGATCTATATCTTTGAAATCATCTAAGTCGTTCGCCTATAAAAAAAAGACACATGAAACAACATACTGTAAATTTCAATTATACTGAAGTAGATCAAAGTTCTATATTCTCGGGAATCCATTACTTTTAGTTACAAGTAAAAGCTTTACTCTTCAATAATTTTATTTGTGTTACAGTGTTCTTTCTTTCTAATCCCCGGTGTTCTTTTACATCAAAACGATTGGTAATGGGAAAGTATCATTGTATCTGGTCATGTCCTTTGGATTATTGCTCTGATAAATAAAACGGATAATGTCAAAATAGTTATATGACCTTTGTGAAAATAGGTCTTTCATGTTTCAGAACTAGTTTAATACTTATCTCTGTACAAAGACCGCACTGAACGACATAAAATCAGTGATTTATAATCATTTATCATTTTTCCGAACAGAACTCGTACTGTTCAACACACTACTGCTTTTCAGATCAATGATATCCATCAACAATAGGTTGGTTAATTCTGGGATAGGTTACCACATGTGAACTATTTGACATACCCTTTACATCTGTGATGTCAGAATCAGTGAAACTAAGTTACATTGAGTTTGATCAGTATTTGGACGGGTCACCAGCAAGGAATACTAGAGATTGTTAAAAAAAAAAAAAAAAAAAAAAAAAAAAAAAAAAAAAAAAAAAAAAAAAAAAAAAAAACCATGAAAGATGAATTGGTTTAAAAACGACACAGTACCATGGTTATTTAATACTAAGCTACACATTTTCTGACCCTTTTTATACAGAAGGATCTCAATTTACAAACTTAATTGGCTCCAATGTGTTTGTAAGTTGAATTGTTTGTAAGCCGAAATTTGTTAAATTTTGGCTTAGGGTAGGCATAACCTGAATACCAAGCCTATGATTTCCAGCGACAAAAGTCAACAAATAGTCGGGTTTCATATGGAATAGATATCAGGTTATTACAAATGCTGTTTTGCTACTGTATTAAATGACAGAATATTGTTTCATTACAGAATTTCTTTATATTATCTATGTTATTTATAGTTGGCTTTGTCTTTGTATATAAAAAAGAAAAAACAAATTCAACAGACTCCTCACATTCTTCTACAAGTATTCCCGAATTACAGTTCAAACTATTTCCTCCAAAACGATATGGGAAATTCCCTGAGGCATTTAAACAAGACCCGAGCAGCAAACAATTTCCACCGGAAAACCCAACACAAAGACACGAAACTACAGAGTGAAAAGGCCAGACCAATTAGGAATGAAAATATAGTGTGATAGACCCTGCTCCAAAGGTATGTTACTATATCCAAAAGGGGGCTGACATCCTTTCAGATTGGATAGGATGTAACACAGCCAAGGGATTGCATATACGAGAACCTACAGAGTTTAAAATATTTTATATCCTACTGCAGTCACTTTTTTATACGTCTTGGTATATAATGTGACTCAATAAAGCATATGAATTTGGATTCAAGTATTTTTCTCAATGTGATTCAGGCAGCTTGGCAAAAAGCATTATATTAATTTGTATACAGTTGTGTAGGGAATTTTTATTTTTTTAGCGTAAGGTATTTTTTTTTACTGTAACATTTCCGCTAGAGGAAACTTCCAGAAATATATGACATAGGTTTTAGTTTTTAAATATTTTTTTACCATTTTTTCCGGTAGTGACTTTTTTTCTGCCAAAAATATACATATATAAGGAGGACTAATTTTTTAAAGTTTATTTCTTATTTGTTTATCCTTCTGGGGCAAAAATGCTTGAAATGTTTAACTTTTCCAACAAAGGTTCCTCTTTGGTTTGTTGAAATAATCACGATAAAAAATATAAACAAATCGAATTTAAAAAAATAACCCCTCCATTTTCTAAGTAATGTAAATACACACACATTATATATATATATATATATATATATATATATATATATATATATATATATATATATATATATATATATATATATATATATGTGTGTGTGTGTGTGTGTGTGTGTGTGTGTGTGTGTGTGTGTGTGTGTGTGTGTTTGTGGGAGGGGTGATGATTTGAGTCAAATCAATCAGCCAATTCGTGATTATCTGCACTAATATGACATATAAACATCGAAAAAAACATGATTAAGTGTCATTAACACAATAAAAAATGAGATCATTAAATCAACGAGGAATGGAAGGAGACAGAATGAGAAAGAGAGAAACGAGAATGGAAAATATTAACGCACATTGAGAG
>NC_090734.1:146789167-146791667 GCF_036898095.1 Palaemon carinicauda
AATATAGATATATAAAAATAAAGCTGAAAACTAAGGACTTCATGTTTCAATAGATATTCTGAATTACTTACTTCACTTTAAGAGTTCAAGGTCGGTTTTTCCAGTTCTATACAGCAGGGAACCCTACTCTCTTCAAGACCTCCACAGTCATTTTATCATATTCGCTCGGAAGCATTCAACATTTCTCACCGCATAATGCTCGTTTACTGTTAAATCTACTAAATATTAGATGAAGTATTTTAATGACAACTGTTTCTGTTGCGTTAGGAATGTTTTTTATTTTATAATTCCTTTTGCCTTTTTCATACGTTTGTATTTTTACTCTTATTTAACATTGGTCTTTTTTATCATTTACAACATATAATTGGAAATAGAAAAATTTGTCAGGAAAAAAATATAATACAATAGTAATTGGTATGACAATGAAACGATCGTCAATAGATTCAGTAGATTTGAGAACAAAACCCTCAGAAGGATATTGTTAATTAAATGGCAGGACAGGATTAGAAATAAAACTATAAGAGATTATTCAAGTGCCATATGTGGATGAGATCGGGATGAGGGGTAGATGGAGATGGTTTGGGCATGCTCTTCGCACTCCCCAAGAGAGATTAGTACACAAAACGTTCAGCTGGGCTCCACAAGACACTAAAAGAGTTGGAAGACCTAGCCCTACATGGCTGAGGACTATGATACGTGAAGTAGGAGATGATGAATGGAGAAGTAATGAATTGAAAGCTCAAGATAGGGACGACTGAAACTCATAATAATGCATTTGTAAAGGAGATGCGTAAACAGCAATAATCCTTTCAACTATTTCAATGGATGAAAGAAGTGGTGGCCTATTGGAAAAGTCCCTGCCTGGCATTCTGCTGGACGGGAGATCAAACTCGATAATTTTTTGTAGTGTCTGCCACCTCACCATCCTTGCGAGCTAAGGCTGGTGTGTTTGGGAGATCCCATAGGTCTACCTGCTGAGTCATAAGCATCCTTTGCTTGGCCCTCCCTGGTCCTAGCTTGGGTGGAGAAGGGGCTTGGGCGCTGATCACATGGATATATGGACAGTCTCTAGGGCACAGATCTACTTGAACATTATCGCTGGGCTCTAAGTTTTATAGGCAAATGAAAATAATATTACTGTGAACTTAATGATAGAAATCTGAGAAAAAGTAGTAGTAAGGATTATTGGGATTTGTTAAAGAATACTGATAAGAGTGAGCTGATTTGTAAAATTGCACTTAAAACATTTCGAGATTATTTTGCTAAACTCAGTCGAGGTAATGTTGAACCTGATGATAGTGAACACCCTGATAATTTCGACCCAAGCATTATTAACCAGTTAGTTAACGAAGAATTAAATAGAGTTTTTACAGTAGATGAGATACAAATTCAAATAAGAAAACTTAAGAGTAGAAAAGCATGTGGTATTGATAATATCATAATCGAGTTCCTTAAAAACTGCTCTCATGATATGCTAAATGTTATATGCAAAATTTTTAACATTGTGTTGATCTCCTCAGTTGTTCCATATTATTGGTGTATAGGGATAATAAAACCCATATTCAAGAAAAAAGGATCCCCTGACGACCCAGATAACTATAGGGGTATTACACTACTGAGCTGTGTAGCGAAGCTTTTTACCGCTTGTGTCAATAAAAGGTTGACTGATTATATTGACAGCACTGGTCAACTTGGTGAGGAGCAGGCTGGTTTCAGGGAGGGATATAGTACTCTAGATCATATTTTTGTATTGCATTCACTTGTTAATTTCTATCTCCATCGAAAAAAGAGAATATATTGTTTGTTCGTTGATTACAGAAAAGCATTCGATTTGGTTGACAGGTCGTCCTTGTGGGGAAAAGTAATCTCACATGGCATTAATGGTAATGTTATGGCTGTCATATATAATATGTATAATAATGCAAAACCATGTGTAAAGCAGAATCACAAAATTTCTAACTTTTTCGAATGTAACATAGGTGCAAGACAAGGTGAGAATCTTTCCCCATTACTTTTTGCCATCTACCTAAATGATTTCGAGTCTTTTCTTAGCAGGGGGTATAATGGGATGGATATGTGTTCAAGGGCAATAAATGAAAAATTAAGTAGTATTGATATAGAAATGTTTTTGCGTATTTATGTTTTACTTTATGCTGATGATACTATTGTAGTGGCTGGATCCCCAAAGGAATTACAAAATGCCTTAAACAAAGTAAAAGAATATTGTGATACTTGGAAACCTCAAATTAATGTTTCAAAAACTAAAGTAGTTGTATTTTCTAGAGGAAAAGTTAGAAATGTCCCGAATTTTAAATATGGTGAGGAGAGCATCGAAATTGTAGATGATTATATTTACCTTGGTACTACGTTCAATTATAATGGTAAAATGGATAAAGCTATTAAGAAACAAGTCATTCAAGCACGTAGAGCATTATTTAGTATGTTAATTAAATGTAAAAAACTTGAATTACCCATTGATATCAACTGTGATCTATTCGAT
>NC_090734.1:146799167-146808610 GCF_036898095.1 Palaemon carinicauda
CTGTAAGAAGAAAACATGGATATGGATAAGACATAATAAATGAAAATAGACGAAAAGAATAAAATGTGATTAGTTTATGTGTCAGTATGAACTAAACCTCAAGTAATATCTAAAATTAGCCTGATTAATCATCCATTTTAAATGCCCATGAAATTCGTCCTTGATTCCTCACATATAAATTTGGCATAATTGTTGAATATAAAAAAAATCGACATATAAGAATTGAGATAATGGCTATTTCTATTATTTAGCCAACCATATAATTAGTTATTATTTAGATGGCATTAATGAGCAAACTTTAATCATAAGTGACGTAAGAGTCATGCAAATGACAAAATCATGAGGGAAATTGTATATTATTGTTAACATTGCTAATTTGCGCAGTTTTCTACTCTTAGCTTCTTATAAAAACTATCTTAGTTCTCTGTCATCAACAAAAAAGTTGAAATATCTAAGGACACATTCAAGATAATTTGCGAGAAAATATTCTTGAATAATAATAACAGAGTCTATATAGAGTCAAATCAAAAAGGGTTTTACCGACTAGGACGAGGTGCAGTTGGATACAAGTAATTTTGGTACAACTCCCTCTCAGGAAATGTACCTTATCACAGCCTTACTGCGTGTCAAGTAACCAAACCGCTTTGGTCAGGAGAGATGGCTGAGATAGTGGGCAAGAAACACAGGAATTCACCACACAGTTGGGGTGTTGTAGGGCGCATTTCCTCAGAATGTAACGTGTCAGGTATTCCTGTGTCCAGCTGTACGTAAACATTGACATATATCGTGTATTCCGATTGACCAAGTTATAAGAAAAAAAATCATACATACTGTAGTGCATTTTGTAACCACTACTTATGACCCCCCCCCCCCCTCTCTCTCTCTCTCTCTCTCTCTCTCTCTCTCTCTCTCTCTCTCTCTCTCATGGCAAAGATATCATCACATGGTAAAAGTTTTATGCAAATGATCATTTCAGTAATCGAGGTATCATGTCCAACCCACCCTCTCTCTCTCTCTCTCTCTCTCTCTCTCTCTCTCTCTCTCTCTCTCTCTCTCTCTCTCTCTCTCTCTTCTGTGTATTTGTCTTGCCAGGGGGACAAATAAATAGTACAGTACATCTGAGGCAAAATTAGGAGAACGAAAACTCCCTTTTTCATTCAGTCCGTTTCTTTTATTTCCTTCAAGGGGCTTTTGCCTATTGAATAATCCGTAACTAGATTAAAAATCTCCCGCCAAAAGTAATTCGACATTAATTTCCTTCTTTTTATATCCCACTTCTTCCATTGCATTATGAATTTTCAGTACAAAGCAGTCAGTCTGGCAAGGAAGAGGACCACGGGTAGCTGCATTATGGTATACATAAATCTTTTAGTATAAGTTATGTCTTTGTACCTAGATTATATCAAAGGCGTATGTAAGTCTGGGAAGTTTCATTTTCCTACATATCAATGCATTGCGGAAATAAAGGAAGTTCAATTTCCTGCATATCAATACATTGTGTAAATCATAGAATTTTAATTTTCATACATGTATTAAAGGCGTATTTATAGTATTCATTTGCCTATTTATACTGTATTTATATCTAGTTTCTATCATTCTGTTCACCATAATAATACTAATAATTTTAACAATAATGATAAATTCATAACACAGAATTAGATGGCTAGATAAGGTGAAGGATGATATGGAGAGAAGAGGTTTGGTGGAAGAGGATGCCTTTGATAGAAGGCATTGGAGAGGCCGCATCAGGCAACCGACCCCTTATTGATAACGATGAGAAAGGAGATGAAGATGTATAACTAGTTTTTATCCTACTATTCATTATTATACAGAAACTGCGTGAATATTTTGAGCGAGAGGGTCTCTTGGCTTCATCAGAGATATTCTCAGTCCATAAATGAGAATTCTTATGTATTGGTCAGCATTTTCTGAATTGTTTCATAACTATATTTGTCTTTACTCGAGAAGCCAAGTCATTTAATATAATTTTTTATGAAGCTTCATTTTTCCAAGTGCCGATTTTGTATGTTTTTTGTTTTCTTTCCTCATTCGTAGAAAATGAATTGATATTAAAAACAAAAGAAAGGAAATCACCATTTATCATTAATTAAATGGTTAAAAGTAACCAAAGATTCTTTTGTAACTAAAGGATATTGTTAATACATGAAAAAATCTATACAATTCCTTCGAACCATATCTTATTATGAACCAATAACAACTTTCTTTGCAATCGAATCATTATCCATCTACCAGCGTCATGAGGATCAGGCTGAGAATTTCTCTGTTAAGTTAATAAAAGAAAACTGCTGAAATAAACCGCTTTTGGATAAGTTGGTTTCGCCTTATTTCAGATTTATTTTGGAGGGAAAGAACCAAGATACGCATTTCTGTGCTCATATTTATTTCGGCTTCTCTGTTTCTTTCAGGTTTTACAAAATGCGTAACAAGAAATGGAGGATTCTGATGGAGGACACTAAGCCAGCTTTAAATAAATAAATAAATCATCATCATCATCATCATCATCATCATCTCCTCCTACGCTTATTGATGCAAAGGGCATCGGTTAGATTTCGGCAGTCGTCTCTATCTTAAGCTTTTACATCAATGTTTCTCCATTCATCATCTCCTATTCCACGCTTCATAGTCCTCAGCCATGTAGGCCTGGGTCTTCCAACTCTTTTAGTGCCTTGTGGAGCCCAGCTGAACGTTTGGTGAACTAATCTCTTTTGGGGAGTGCGAAAAGCATACCCAAACCATCTCCATCTACCCCTCACCATAATCTCTTCCGCATATGGCAATCGAGTAATCTCTCTTATAATTTCATTTCTAAATACAAATTTAAATAGGAAAATAAAACAAGTTCGAATGAACTACTGCACGCTGAAGATGATGGTTTTCCATCAATTTTGAAAATAAATTGTTCTCGTCAATTAATTGTTAATTACTTTCCAATGACGCCGAAAATCATTCTGTCTACTGCGCTGTTGTATTCTCCTGTCTCTCCCATTTTCTATAGCACTAAACACAACTGATTTCTGTCAACTTTGAAAATCAATTGTTTTTCTCCAATTAATCGTTAATTACAAATTGGTAAGGATCAGAATTATTTCCGTTGTACTCGACACCAAACACGTTTATTTCCTAAGAACTTCGAGAGTTGGTTTTTTTTTTCTTTTTTTTTTACAATTACTTGTCAAGAAAACAAAATAAAGTAATCAAGCTCATAGCGTCGATGCTGGTATCCCTCTGATATGCACAAACAAAGTTTCAGACAGATCGGTCGAATATTCAGGGAGGAGTAGGCTTTTGAAATGAGTACACCAAGATTTATTTATTACATAATAAATGAATAAATAATGGTCTGACGTAACTTTCTATTCTGGGATCAATGAGTACTCTCTTTTATAGTCTTCGTACTGCATTTCACGTAGATCTAACACTTATTAATAGAGTTGTCGAGATTCAATTGTTTTTCACTCTTTGATTAATTACTGATTAGTGAGATAGAATTTGGGCAAAAAGGGTCAGGGAATCTATAGATATTGACCCATAGAATGTACCTGGTAAGTTTCATTACAATCGGTTCTCGAATACCGGAGGAGTAGTAAAAAAATGAGTGTACACACCAAGAACAAGACCAGCATAAGTAGCGACTTGATAAGACCTTCAATCTGTAACGCAAGTTTAATCCATACCTGCTCATATACTGTAATGCTATTGGTTTTTTTTGCCTCTCAATCTCTCGCAGTGATAATAGAAAAAACTGTTTAAGCTTGCCATTGCATGTTTTATTTTGCTGGAAATTTTGTGCCATTATTTCCCTCAACCGTTTGTAAACAACCTCGTTATCTTGTAGAATAAAGTCAGTTTTGTCAAGGCCGTCTTTTCGATAAGACCCATATCAGTTTGTCACAAGCCTGTAAAAATATATAGACGAACAAGACGTGATAAGGCCCTTCCCTTATCAAGGATACATACAATAGGAGGCTCCAGCTTAGAATTGACACAATCATCCAGTATGGAAACGAAGCGTTCCTATTGTCAAGCTAATTTAGCGGTCTGGCGCCAGCCAAAGTGTCTCTAAATATGTCATCCAAACTAATGGCGAAATAGACATGTACTACAGTATTACTAAGTTGGGAACTTATCATAATACTTGGCCAAGAAAGTTAACAATTCTGCCAATCTAAGTAACTGGAGATGAACAATATTTAATTACTGCACCATTTGGAATAGTTGAAGTGAGATAGTATTTTTGTATTTTCATGCATCTAGATAAATCATCATCATCTCTCTCATACGCCATGTAAGCCTGGTCTTCCAACTCGTCTAGTGCTTCTGGAGCCCCGCTGAACGTTTGATGGAAACTAATCTCTCTTAGGGAGTGCAACGAGCATGCCCAAACCATCTCCATCTACCTCTCATCATGATCTCATCAACATATGGCACTCGAGTAATCTCTCTTATACTTTCTAGATAAATATATAGTTTAAATCCCTTTCTCTGTTGAATATTCCAGGTTAGAATAGATTTTCTTTTCAATTCACTGACTGAAATTTCATCTTCCTTTTTCATCTAATTTAATCTTTTATCCTTCAGACGTGTGACTATTATCTCCCTCATCCTTTGTGGTCAAATTTTCACTATTATCGACTCCGAGTTTTATCTATTTCTTTGAGAGCAAGTTTACAGAAAAACTACCACACCAATTTTGACCAAATTTTGTAGTCATATTGGGAATGACCGAAGGCTGAATCAGTAACATTTTGGATACAGTACACCAAAGTCAAAATACGCAGCAGCACTTTGAATATAATCGTAATTCCAGTAAATGGATAATATTTTCTTAGTTTATTTTTTGTTTGTGTACACCATTGCGCAAAAACTACAGAAACAATTTCAACGAATCTTGGTGGACATGTGGGGTATGACCCAATTAACAAATCTATTAGATTTTGAATAAAATACACGGAAGAACAAGTACGCATTGGAGTTAAGAGCAAAATAAGACTGCCGGGCGTGACGAAGGCATGCTCTCTACTGATTGCCCCTCTAGTTATTATTATTATTATTATTATTATTATTATCATTATTATTATTATTATTATTATTATTATTATTATTATTATTATTATTATTATTATTATTATTATAAAAAGATACTAACTTATATTTCAGATGAACAAAGTAGCAGAATATAGTTAAAGAAGTCAGGCAGCTAAGCAGGAATACAATAAAGGGATATAAATAAATAAAACACACGCACACAAACATATATATATTCATATATATATATATATATATATATATATATATATATATATATATATATATATATATATATATATATATATATATATACACACATCTATATATATACACACACACACACACACACACACACACACACACATATATATATATATATTATATATATATATATATATATATATATATATATATAGTATATATATATATATATAATTTAGGGTAAAAGGAAAAATGCAAAATAGCTGATGATCTAATGCTCTAAGACATATTTCAAAGAGCCATAATATTTGAACATTTACCTAACAAAAACATCAACTTCTGTAATGAAAAAAAAAACCCTCATGTGGCGGAAACGGGTTCCAAGTGATCTGCTTATTTGTATGCAAGCCCTCCCTAGCGGAGAGGAAATTAGCCCGGGGCTGAGCGCATCAGTTATTATTCCTCCAATATTTGGGTCATTTTCAAATCCTGCTTCCATTGAGTCTTTTGGCGTCTGTACCCAAAAGTGTAATTGCATTATACTTTATAAATCGCATATACGATGACTTTAATGGTATTCTGAATTATTGTGTCCAGATGCGTTTGGGAGACTTTTAGCAGTTAGACTTGATGTCCAGTATACGAAAAGATGTAGCTAGCCTAGTCCACGGTTTCATATCAGGTCCAAACGTCTCCTCTCTCCACACACCTAACGTAATTATATGCACTTACTAGACACACATGCACAGACACAGACACAAACACACACACACACACACATATATATATATATATACATATATATGTATATACACACACACACACACATATATATATATATATATATAATATATATATATATATATATATATATATATATATATATATATATATATACACAGTATATACCTGTAGAATAACAATAACAAATGCAGGCGTTTCTAGTCCACTGCAGGTCAAAGGCTTAAGACATGTCCTTGTTCATGTATGGGGTTTTGCCAGTTTTCATAATCACGTTAGGATATCCCCACTCAGAAAGGGATATACTATATAAACATATATATACTATATATATATATATATATATATATATATATATATATATATATATATATATATATATATATATTATATATGTTATATATATATATATATATATATATATATATATATATATATATATATATATATATATATATATATATTATGTATGTATGTATATATATAAATAAGAGAGAGAGAGAGAGAGAGAGAGAGAGAGAGAGAGAGAGAGAGAGAGAGAGAGAGAGAGAGAGAGAAGGACGTATAGGGAAAAGGTTTAAGGGCAACTGACAGTCTGAACACTGGCCACTAAATTCACTTCATAAATTAGACCACTGTCCCATGACGTCATTATGATGACGCCACCCAATGCACCAGCGCCACATATATTGAACTAAATACCCGCCTACGCTAAGACCATAGTCCCCTGGTTAACCATTATCATAATCAATATTTTTTTCGATTTGCTAAGTTATTAACCCTAATAGTTTGATACCACTTCAGTTCGCATATTCTTTCGATCGACATTCGTCTCTTTTTTTCCATATCAGTACATTTTTGCTTGAAGGCTTTTTTCGGATATTTTATGTAAATAGATATTGGGATATTTTGTTTTTCATTAATAGTATTATAACTGATAACTATAGAAAACCTAAGTACGTCCGTAAGTGATGAATTGTTGTTGTTATTATTATTATTATTATTATTATTATTATTATTATTATTATTATTATTATTATTATTATTATTATTGTCAGCTAAGCTACAATCCTTGTGAGATAACCACGATGCTTTAAGTCCAAGAGGAAGGGAAATAAAGAAATAAATAAACTACAATAGAAGTAATGAACAATATAAAATATTTGAAGGTTTCCTTTCACAATTAAGACGCAATATAATATTGACGTCCCAATATATTTTGATATTGATAAAGGATCTAGATATATTGTCCTTTTCGAAATATTAAACTTTTGTCTCTTTCGGCCATATCAAAATATGAAAAATAATAATTAAAAAATATTGGATTCTGTTTTCCTTTGTCTTTTCATAAATCAGGAGATTGAATTCGTTTAATTTATCTAAGTTTGATTTTGCCAGCCATGTTTATGTTACATATTTTCACAATGAGGTCTATATAAAAAAAAAATGATAAATTAAAATGGTCCTACATAAATCGAGTACCATATGTGGACGAGATCATGATGAGGGGTAGATAGAGATGGTTTGGACATGCTCTTAGCACTCCCCACAAGAAAATAGTTCACCAAACTTTTAACTTAGCTTCAAAAGGCACTAGCAGAGTTGGAAGACCCAGGCCTACATGGCTAAGCACTAGGAAGCGTGAGGTAGGAGATGGTGAATGGAAATGTTTTGATTTAAAAGCTCAAGACAGTGTACCAACCGTGTGTCACACAATTGTACATAATTCCTTTTGTATATAATATGCTTGTATCTTCGCTCTTCCCTCGCACTAAAACGAACATGAAAATTCATGTCTGCTGTATTGCTCTGAACATTGTCTGTCTCTCGAATATGTCATGTCCTGTTTGCCTTGAGGTTTTTGTATATAAAAAAGAGTGTTCCTTATATATAACTCAGTCGTTTCCAATCTGCCTTTGAAATCACAATCCTCTCTCGGCATCGTCACATTGGTGACCCCGGAGTGACCCCGCTCCTCCCGCCTCCCCCACCCCCTCCCCCCTGCCTCTCACCGTTACTATGATGCCGTCAACGCATACCTTCTGCAGCAGTACTCGCCGTCGCCAGCCGCCCGTATAGCAACGCCTTTTCAGCTCTCTCAACAACCGTTGGGGGACCAAAGGGCTTCGCTCACCCTCGGGAAAATGACCAGTATCACTCGCCTGCAACCTGCGCAGACGGCTCTCCTCGTGATGTGAACCCACTTCATGACTTTCAAACCTCCATCAACGCCTCCACCAGTGACGAAGAGGACACCTATTCAACTTCAACCGAAGCTGACGTGAATGCTGTAGGACATACACGCCTATGAATGCCGTAGGACATATACGCCTATGAACGCCGTAGGCCTATGAATGCCGTAGGACACGCCTATGAATGCCGTAGGCCTATGAATGCCGTAGGACACACACGCCTATGAATGCCGTAGGACACACTCGCCTATGAATGCCGTAAGACACGCCTATGAACGCCGTAGGACACACACGCCTATGAATGCCGTAGAACATACACGCCTACCCCGTGACGTGCCAAAGCGGCGACACAGCCGCCCACCACCCACCACTCGCTCGCACCCAAACCAACGACTTCTACAGCCACTCTGTCGCTAATCGGCGCAGTTGTTACTACTATCTCTCCAGATTCAGGGCACCTATTTAACATGTTCAGTATGTCATTTTTAGAGGGGGAGCCATGTACCAACCGTGTGTCACACAATTGTACATAATTCCTTTTGTATATAATATGCTTGTATCTTCGCTCTTCCCTCGCACTAAAACGAACATGAAAATTCATGTCTGCTGTATTGCTCTGAACATTGTCTGTCTCTCGAATATGTCATGTCCTGTTGCCTTGGGGTTTTGTATATAAAGAAGAGTGTTCCTTAATATATAACTCAGTCGTTTCCAATCTGCCTTTGAAATCACAACTCCTCTCTCGGCATCGTCACATTGGTGACCCCGGAGTGACCCGGTCCTCCCGCCTCCCCCACCCCCCTCCCCCTGCCTCTCACCGTTACTATGATGCCGTCAACGCATACCTTCTGCAGCAGTACTCGCCGTCGCCAGCCGCCCGTATAGCAACGCCTTTTCAGCTCTCTCAACAACCGTTGGGGGACCAAAGGGCTTCGCTCACCCTCGGGAAAATGACCAGTATCACTCGCCTGCAACCTGCGCAGACGGCTCTCCTCGTGATGTGAACCCACTTCATGACTTTCAAACCTCCATCAACGCCTCCACCAGTGACGAAGAGGACACCTATTCAACTTCAACCGAAGCTGACGTGAATGCTGTAGGACATACACGCCTATGAATGCCGTAGGACATACACGCCTATGAACGCCGTAGGCCTATGAATGCCGTAGGACACGCCTATGAATGCCGTAGGCCTATGAATGCCGTAGGACACACACGCCTATGAATGCCGTAGGACACACTCGCCTATGAATGCCGTAA
>NC_090734.1:146809110-146816610 GCF_036898095.1 Palaemon carinicauda
CTTCAATGCATTTTCATGACCATTTTTTTTTCCTTCTTTTTTTTCCTCATCAATCTTTCATGTTATTGTCGTTTTGTTTTGGTTCCCATTTGCAAAAAAAAAAAAAAAAAAAGTAATTTTAGTTGCAAATTCTCCGTAAAACTATACTCTTGTTAACCGTATTTCAGTAAAATACAGGCGACCGTAATGTTTACCCTAATTTGTTATTATATTTTACGGGTTGGTGGCGGTAATATTACTCCGTTGCGTCAATATATCCGTTTTTAAAACGGTAAATGCTTTGCGATATTTATTCAAGGATTTTTACAGTTTTTTTACGTGAAATTTTTCATTTTTTCTCATCTACACAATATGGCAATTATTACACACTCATTATCTTGGAAGCATTCCAAAGAGCCATAAATAAATCCGGGTCAACCACTCAATCACTCTATGACTACCATACTACCAAATCTCACTTATGCGTTCAACAATTCGTGGACAATGTCTATTCTTCAGCTTCGTAATATCCCTCCGTGCCTCTCTGTATCCTCCTCATATAACAAGCTTACAAAATACACAAAACTGTACTCTCTTGAGACAGCAGTTATTATTGTCTTTTTAAAGACTAAAAAGAACCATTTGTTAAACAAGCTTTCTCTCTGTATTTACTACCTCATAAGAAATCCTTTTTTTATTCTCAAAGGTCTTGCTCATCTTCTCCTTGCTGTTATTATCATTTGACTTTTTCCTCTTTAATCTCCTTGTCAATTCTCATGTTAGCTACATCGTTTTAAATTCTATCAGCCAGTTGCAGTTGTGTGTGTGTATATATATATGCATCTCTCTCTCTCTCTCTCTCTCTCTCTCTCTCTCTCTCTCTCTCTCTCTCTCTCTCTCTCTCTCTCTCTCTCTCTCTCTATATATATATATATATATATATATATATATATATATATATATATATATATACATATATATATATATATATATATATATATATATATATATATATATACATATATATATATATATATATATATATATATATATCAGTATATATATATATATATATATATATATATATATATATATATATATAGTATATATATATATATATATATATATATGAGTGTGTGTGATTTTGAATGAGTATACTTGTGTTTAAAGATATCCATAAAAATATGTGGGACAATTGATCATAAATTACAATATAGTAAAGTAAGTAAGATAAACACAAAGTTCTCCCAAATATAAAGAAATTAAATTCTAAGACCAAGTATCGAATAACGCTATGCAAAAATTAATTAATTAAAACACTGAATAAAGTCAAGCGATATTTCTGGATATAGATAAATGCATTAGATAGAACAATTATCTTTTAATGGATATTTTTAGGGGAAAATCTTTTTTCGGACCAATTGCCAATCAACGAATATTTCGTATGGCAATCCGGTGCTCCATTTTATTATATTCGTCTCGATTTTGCAATTGGCTTCTTCTATTAAGCTGTATTTCAGGAGGATAGATTTCAGGTTCTTTATGGTATATCATATTCATATCTGGGAGGGAGAGCAGCGGCATTAATTCTAAATCGTTTTATTTGATTATTTTATTTTTCCAATTACAATTTATGTTGGACCACATGCATTTAATATTTCTTTCCAATATAATACTCACTGTAATACTCATGTAACATAAACATGGGTGGTAAAATCAACCTTAGATAAATTGAACAAAAAACATTCAACTTATTTGATTATTTATTTTTCCCATTAAATTGTATGCAGATTTCATTTTAATTCATAATTCCTTACTAAAAAAAGAACTCATTGGGCAATTATATACCAGGAGGTAACCATGGTTGGAAAAATTAACCTTAGATAAATTAAACAAAAAACAATCAACTGATTTGATAATTTCTTTTCCTAATAAAATGTATGTCATCATCATCATCATCATCATCATCATCATCCTACACCTATTGACGCAAAGTGTATCGATTACATTTCGCCAGTTGTCTCTGTCTTGAGCTTTTAAATCAAAACGTTTCCATTCATCATCTCCTACCTCACGCTTCATAGTGCTTAGCCATGTAGGCCTGGGTCTGCCAACTCTTCTAGTGCCTTGTGGAGCCAGGTTAAAAGTTTGGTGAACTATTCTCTTTTGGGGAGTGCAAAGAGCATACCCAAACCATCTCCATCTACCCCTCACCATGATCTCATCCACATATGGTACTCGATTTATGTAGGACCACTTTAATTTATCTTTTTTTTTATATAGACCTCATTGTGCAAATATGTAACATAAACATGGCTGGCAAAATCAAATTTAGATCAATTAAACAAATTCAATCTCCTGGTTTATGAAAAGACAAAGGAAAACAGACTCCAATATTTTTTAATTATTATTTTTCATATTTTGATATGGCCGAAAGAGACAAAAGATTAATATTTCGAAAAGGACAATATATCTAGATCCTTTATCAATATAAAAATATGTTGGACGTCAATATTGTATTGCGTCTATATTTTATATTGTTCATTACTTCTCTTGTAGTTTATTTATGTCTTTATTTCCCTTCCTCTTGGACTTGAAGCATCGTGGTTATCTAACTAGGATTATAGCTTAGCTAATAATAATAATAATAATAATAATAATAATAATAATAATAATAATAATAATAAAAACAACAACAACAACAATTCATCACTTATGGACGTACTTAGGTTTTCTATAGTAATCAGCTGTAAGACTATTAATGAAAAAGAAAATATCCCAATATCTATTTATATGAAATATCCGAAAAAGGCCTTCAAGCAAAAATGTACTGATATGGAAACAAGAGTTGAATGTCGATCTAAAGAATATGCCAACATAAGTGGTATTAAAATATTAGGGTTAGAACTTAGCATATCGCATAAATATTAAATATGATAATGGTTGACTAGGTGACTTTGGTCTTAGTAAAACCGAGTATTTAGTGGCGCCGGGGCATTGGGTGGTGTTATCATAATGACGTCATGGGACAGTGGTCTAATTTATAGAGCGAATTTAGTGGTCAGAATTCAGACTGCCAGTTCCTCGTGAGCTTCTTCCCTATACGTCTCTCTCTCTCTCTCTCTCTCTCTCTCTCTCTCTCTCTCTCTCTCTCTCTCTCTCTCCTCTCTCTCTCTCTCTCTTTATTTATATATAATAACATACATATATATACATATATATATATATATATATATATATATATATATATATATATATATATATATATATATATATATATATATATATATATATGTTTATATAGTATATCCCTTTCTGAGTGGGGATACCCTAACGTGATTATGAAAACTGGCAAAACCCCATACATGAACAAGGACATGTCTCAAGCCTTTGACCTGCAGTGAACTAGAAACGCCTGCATTTGTTATTGTTGTTCTACAGGTATATACTGTATATATATATATATATATATGTATATGTATATATATATATATATGTGTGTGTGTGTGTGTGTGTGTGTGTGCATCTGCATGTGTGTCTAGCAAGTGCGTATGATCACGTCGGCTGTGTGGAGAGAGGAGGGGTTTGGACCAGAAATGAAACCGTGGATTAGGCTAGCTACATCTTTTCGTATACTGAACATCAAGTCTAACTGCTAAAAGTCTCCCGAACGCATCTGGACACATTAATTCAGAATACCATTAAAGTCATCTTATATGCGATTATAAAGTATAATGCAATTACACTTTTGGGTACAGACGCCAAAAGACTCAAGGGAAGCAGGATTTGAAATGACCCAAATATTGGAGGAATAATAACTGATGCGCTCAGCCCGGGCTAATTTCCTCTCCGCTAGGGAGGGCTTGCATACAATTAAGCAGATCACTTGGAGCCCGTTTCCGCCACATGAGGGTTTTTTTCGTTACAGAAGTTGATGTTTTTGTTAGGAATATGTTCAAATATTATGGCTCTTTGAACTATGTCTTAGGGGATTAGATCATCAGCTATTTTGCATTTTGCCTTTTACCCTAAATTTTATATATATTTTTATATATATATATAAATATATATATATATATATATATATATGTGTGTGTGTGTGTGTGTACATATATATATATATATATATATATACATATATATATATATATACATATATATATACATATATATATATATATATATATATATATATATATATATATATATATATATATGTGTGTGTGTGTGTGTGCGTGTGTTTTTTTTATTTATATACTTATTGTATTCCTGCTTAGCTGTCTAACTTCTTTAACTATATTCTGCTACTTTGTTCATCTGAAATATAAGTTAGTATCTTTTTATAATAATAATAATAATAATAATAATAATAATAATAATAATAACTAGAGGGGCACCCAGTAGAGAGCATGCCTTCGCCACGCCAAGCAGTCCTATTTTGCTTTTAACTCCAATGCGTACTTGTACTTCTGTGTGTTTTCTTCAAAATCTAATGGATTTGTTCTTGGGTCATAGCCCACGTATCCACAAAACCTCGTTGAAATTGCGTCAGTGGTTTTTGTGTAATGGTGTACACAAACTAAAAATAAACTAAGAAAATATTTGCCATTTACTTAACATTGGGATTATTTTCAAAGTACTGCTGCGTATTTTTGCTTTTATGTACTATATCCAAAATGTTACAGATTCAGCCTTCGGTCATACCCAATAGGACTAGAAAATTTGGTCAACATCGGTAGTGTTGTTTTCTGTAAATTTGCTCACAATCAAATATATAAACGGTGAAGTCGATAATAATAAAAATATTGATCACTATCGATGAGGGAGATGATAGTCACACTTTTGAAGGATAAAAGATTAAATTAGATTAAAAGGGAAGATGAAACTTCAGTTGCTGAATTGAAAAGAAAATCTATTCTAACCTGGAATATTCAGCAGAGAAAGGGATTTAAACTATATATTTATCTAGAATGTATAAGAGAGATTACTCGAGTACCATATGTTGATGAGATCATGATGAGAGATTAGTTCCCATCAAACGTTCAGCTGAGCTCCAGAGGCACTAGAAGAGTTGGAAGACCAGGCTTACATGGCGTAGGAGAGAGATGATGATGATTTATCTAGATGCATGAAAGTACAAAAATACTATCTCACTTCAGCTGTTCCAAATGGTGCAGTAATTAAATATTGTTCATCTCCAGTTACTTAATTTGTCAGAATTGTTAACTTTCTCGGCCAAGTATTATGATAAGTTCCCAAGTTAGCAATACTCTAGTACATGTTTATTTCGCCATTAGTTTGAATGACATATTAAGAGACACTTTGGCTGGCACCAGACCGCTAAATTAGCTTGACAATAGGAACGCTTCGTTTCCATACTGGGTGATTGTGTCAATTCTAAGCTCAAGCCTCCTATTATATCCTTGATAAGGGAAGGGCCTTGTCACGTCTTGTTCGTCTATATATTTTTACAGGCTTGTGACAGACTGATATGGGTCTTATTGAAAAGATGGCCTTGACAAAACTGATTTTATTCTACAAGATTACAAGCTTGTATACAAACGGTTGAGGGAAACAATGGCACAAAATTTCCAACAATGTGGAACATGCGATGGCAAGCTTAAACAGGGTTTTCTACTATTAGTGCGGGAGATAGCAAAAGAAAAAACAGAAAAAAAAACAGCTTTAAAGTGTATGAGCATGTATGGAATACACGTGCGTTACAGGCTGAAGGCCTGTCATGTCGCTACTTGTACTTGTACTTGGTGTATATAGTATCCTTTTTTACCTACTCCGTTATTCGTGAACCGATCGTCATGGAACTTGGTAGGTACATTCTATAGGTCACCATCTGTCGATCCCCTGAGTGTTTTCACCAAAAATTCTATATCATTAACTAGTAATTAGTTAAAAAGAGAAAAACACTTGAATTTCAACAGCTCTGTTAATAAGCGTCGGTTCAGCGTGAAATTCTGTATGTAGACTCTAGAAGAGAGTACTTGTTGGTCCCAGAATAGAAAGTTATGTCAGACCATTAATTATTACGTTATTATGTAATTAATAAATTTCGAGGCACTAATTTCCAAAGCCCCTCTCATTATACTCGACCGATCTGTCTGATACTTGGTTTGTGTATACAAAAAGGATGCCCTCATCGACGCTGTGTGTCTGATTTTTTATTTTTCGTTTTCTTGATAAGTAATTAATAAAAAAGAAAGATCAACTTGAAGTTCACAGAAAATGGACGTGTTCAGTATCAAGTAAAACAGGAATGATTCTGATCTTTAGTAATTTGTAATTAACAATTAAATGAAGACAACAGTGAATTGTCAAAGTTGACAGAAATCAGTTGTGTTTGGTGTCAAATGAAATGGGAGAGACAGGAAAACACAGCAGTGCATTAGATGATGATTTTCTCAGTCATGGTTTAGTAATTAAAGATTAATTGACGAGAACAATTTATTCTCAAAGTTGATGGAAAGTCGTCATCTTCGGCCTGTTGTAGTTTTTTCTAACTTGTTTTATATACATATATAAAGTCTTATTTATTACCTCCGTCAACGAAGTTGGAAGGAGGTTATGTTTTACGCCCCTGTTTGTGTGTGTGGGTGTGTGTATGATTTTTGTGAAGAACTTCCTGGCCACAATTTTAATCGTAGAGTAATGAAACTTGCAGCAATTAACTGTAATGTAAAAAGCTGGAAATTATTTAATTCTGGAAGGTCACGGTCAAGCAAAATGTACAAATCACGTAATCAGCCATAAGATTGAACATCATTGTCACAGAGGCTTCAAACGTGGTTCATGGCTGAGTGCATAAAAATCCACGCCAATTAATACATGTTAAGGTCAAAGGTCAAGGTCAAGCAAAATGTAGAGAAATAAGTTGCTGCGGTGGAGGTCTGCTCTCCACTGAGTGCAAATCTAGTTATTTTTTTTTTCTTCTTTTTTTAAGGCGAGTTAGTGTCCTCCGGTACAATCCTCCATTTCTTGTTACGCATTTTCTAAAACCTGAAAGAAACCGAGAAGCCGAAATGAATATGAGCGCAGAAATACGTATCTTGGTTCTTTCCCTCCTAAATAAATCTGAAATAAGGCGAAACCAACTTATCCAAAAGTGGTTTATTCAGCAGTTTTATTTTATTAACTTAACAGAGAAATTCTCAGCCTGATTCTCATGACGTTGGCAGATGGATAATGATTCGATTGCAAAAAAAAGTTTTTATTGGTTCATACTAAGACATGTTGCGAAGGAATTGTATAGGTTTTTCATGTATTAATAATATCTTTTAGTTCCATAGGGATCTTTAGTTACTTTTAACCGTTTAATTAATGATAAATGGTGTCTTCCTTCCTTTTGTTTTGCATTAATAATTCATTTTCTACAAATGAGGAAACAAAACACAAAAATAAAAAATTGGCACTTGGAAAGATGAAGCTTCATAAAAAAATTACAAATATAGTTATGAAACAAAGTCAGAAAATGCTGACGAATACATAAGAATTCTCATTTATGGACTG
>NC_090734.1:146821610-146824110 GCF_036898095.1 Palaemon carinicauda
CCAAGAACAAGAGAAAGAATTATGTAGACAAGAGTTTGAGGTATCTATTAAAGCAGTGAAAAAGGATAAACTAATCATAGGAGCAGATATGAATGGTACAAAGGTGAAGAGAAGGGATGGACATGCGGACGTATACGGTCCATGGTCTTGGAATTAGAAATGAAGGTGGGGATCTAGTGAACAGTAGAGTACTCCAAGGGAATGTGTTGTCACCTATGTTGTTCATCCTCCTCATGGATTTTGTAATGTCCATATAAAGAAAAAAACACCAAATTAGATATTTCTACAAAAGTAATTTTGTTACAAGTACGTAATCCTCAGTAAACTACAAATTTAGGAGGATTGTAGAGTATCTGCGACTATGTAAGTATGGGCGTTTGTATATGCAAACATATTGTGGATTAACAATGCAAAATGGTACCATGAAGTTATTTTTTTTTAGTCTTCAGGTAGCATATTATTTTTGTTTATTATTAACAAGAAATACGATCTCTCTACGAATTTCAAATAACTAATCCATTCCTCTTTATGTAAATTTCCATTTGGATCAAGTGCTTGAAGTGGCAAACGCAGGTCTCTTCAAGAGGCCACTTAGGAATGTTGAGAACCTATCTGTGGATTACGGGGTGCCTGGTCTCGAATAGGACTTGATATTGTTAATTATCCTCTCCAGACAGTTCATGTTGTAAAGGAAATAATAATAATAATAATAATAATAATAATAATAATAATAATAATAATAATCATAATCATAATCATAATCATCATAATCATCATGATCATAATAATCATCATCATCATAATAATCATCATCATCATCATCATAATAATCATAATAATAATAATAATAATACAGTAATAGTAATCATAATAATAATAATCATAATCATAACAATCATAATCATGATAATAATCATAATCATAATAATCATAATTATAATAATCATAATAATCATAATCATCATAATGATAATAATGATAATAATCATAATAATCATCATCATCATAATCAACCCTCGTTGGAAAACCAGGATGCTATAAGCCCAAGGGCTCCAACAGGGGGAAATAGTCCAGTGAGGAAATGAAATGAGGAAATAAATAAACAAGAGAAGTAACGAACAATAAATATAAAAAATTTGAAGAACAGTAAGAACATTAAAATAGATCTTTCATGTATAAACTATAAAGAAACATAAGTCAGCCTGTTCATCATAAAAACATTCATTGCAAGTTTGAACTATTGAAGTCCTAATTAAGAAAGTGGTGTAAATTAGGTAATACTTTAATGCATATAGTTCAGGTCGGTGTAAATTGAATTATTTATTAATATATTAGATAGAAAAAATATTGCCTAAAAGGTCCAATTCTTCGTAGAATAAAATAATGATAAAAGGTTAAAAGTTAATCATTCACTGTTTATGCATGAGTTATTAAATATCAAAATGTTCTAGAAAACTTTTCTATATTAAAATCTATTTGTAGAATGATAGAAAATGAAATCCATCCAATGATAATGTTTACAAGTAATACTGTTAAACAACGTTACCTTTAATTACTGCAGCTGACACCTGGTATTTTCCCAGCGTCATAAAGCCTTCTGCTATCTTTGTCATGAGTTCCCTTTGTTTCATATCAAAGCATATCTCATTTATTATTTTCTTTATCTCATACAAGAATTGAACTCATATGTCATATTAGCATTTTAATATCTAGTTTATGTCCATGTACAAAATAGATCAACTTTACAGCTTGTTAGCCCCTATTTAAAGGTTTAAAGGACGCTTATGAATGGCAGACGCAAGGAACAGTGACCCTGCCCTAGCTAGCAGGACAATGACCTAAACTCCCTAGACAATGACCATATATACAAAGGATCAGCGCCCAAGCCCCTTCTCCACCCAACCTAGGGCAAGGGAGAGCCAGGCAATGATTGCTAATGACTCGTGGGTAGACCTATAGCCTCCCCCGACCAATCCCCCTTCCATCCTTAGCTTACATGGATGGTGAGGTTGTAGCGACCAAATGAACTAACGAGTTTGAGCGGGATCGATCTCCAGTCCAACAGAACGCTAGACATGGACGTTTACAGTAGGCAAACACAACCTTATTAGTTACTCTTTGTTTAATTATCTATTTTTTTCCTATTCATTAATTTACCTATATATCAATTAAACGCCTGATGTATTATTGATATTTCACTGCCCTTTAAATTTATGAAAAAGATCCATAATTATATACAGGTAAAACAATATAGGCTTTAATTACATTTTTTCTATTTTTTTGGTTTTATGTTTTCTTTAAAAAAGTCTTAATATATATGATAGTTTAACTTTTTTGGGGGGTGGCCTTTGAAGTAAGTTGTATATTTCCGTTCATTGGCAAACTCAAAATATCCGTGTATATTCACATTGATATTATAAAGTCAATATATATCTATACATATATACACACACACACACACACACACACACATATATATATATATATATATATACATATA
>NC_090734.1:146839110-146841610 GCF_036898095.1 Palaemon carinicauda
AATTGTTCTATAGTTGTTATAATTGCTGGAAGGATTAGCCAAATTTAATTACATCCAGGTGCGTGTTCTTATTGTTGAGCCGCTTGGAGGAAGTCTTTACCTCTGATGCATGTCTGGTGGTCGGTCTCCGTGGATTATCTTCTTAATGATAGGGTTGAGAAGAGTATTGTCCACTGTGTCAGCTTTCCATTGGCCCCCACATAGGTTCATTGTGTTTGATTGATTTATGATGGCTGATTCCAGGATTTTCCTTCTGTACGGACAGGTACTCTTAAAAAGCAAAGACGACTCACTCCAGTTAATCTGGTGCCCTAAATCCCTAAGGTGAATGAAAATCCCCGAGTTTTCATACCCATATCTAACAGATCTTTTGTGTTCGGATAATCTTTGAGATAGCGAACGGCCAGTTTGCCCAACGTACACTTTTTCACAATCCCTACATGGTACTTTGTAAACGCCGGATTCTATCTCTCTTTTATTTTGATAAACATTAATAAGGGCGCTTCCTATGGTCTTTGGATATGAAAAAACAAAGGGGTTCTCAGTTTTGATATGATTTGTTATATTTTTAATACCTTCTATATATGGGAGTTTTATCTTATTTTTAAAATCCCTTTGGTTATAGTCTGTCCAGAATGTCATGAAACATGGAGTAGGTTTCCGACGTTGCCGCTTTGCGCCAATTTCATTCATTAAATCTCACTTAAGGCGAAAAAACAGTGTAGATTTGGCATACACTATGCCACATCTCTCTCTGACTCAGGTCAGGAAGGTTAAGTAGCTTACCACTTTGGTTCTGATACCCAAGCGTGACGGTTTAAGATGGAAGGCTCCCCACGACAGCAATTAAGTGCTCAGACGCAAGAAGTCATATTCAATGTCCACGAGTACTTCAAAAGGGAGAAAGAAGACAAAACTGTTATGCATGGCTTTGACAAGGCAGTACAACGTACAATGGATGCAACTAAGCAGTGCAGAAGTACGCTATATCGCATTTGTAAGGAAGGAAAAGACAGCTTAGAAGAAAATGAAGCTCCCATTTTTAACGTAAGAAAAGGAAAAGACCACCAACTGTAACCAACATCGATGGATTTGATCAGTGCGGTTTACGAAGGACAGATCTCGGTTATTATGTCAGAAAGGAAATTCCAACGCTGGATAGCATTCTACTTGAAGTCAAAGAAAATATTGGATTTAGTGGATGCAGAGAATCTTTACGTAAGATACTTAAAGAAATTGGATTTAAATACGGAAGAGTTAACGGGCGGAAATTTCTACTGAGGAGAAGTGATATTGCAAGTGCCAGGACCAAGTTCCTACGTGACATGAAAAATATTAGGGGTACAGGAAAAAAGTCTGTTATATTTCTGGATGAAACCTGGATTAATCAGAATTATACAGTCACCAAGTGTTGGATGGATGAAAGTTCGACAGGAGCAACTGGAATAAACCCACCAATCAGGAAAGGGAACAAAATTATCATTTTGTATGCTGGATCTGAGCAAGGATTCGTGCCAAATGCACAGTTGGTGTTCCAAGCGAAGAACGACAGTGACTATCACCACCAAATGAATCACATTGTATTCGAAAAATGGTTTCGAGAGAAGCTCATACCCAATATACCACAACAGTCCGTCATAATTAAGGACAACGCATTATACCATTCAGTGCAAAGTGACAAACCTCCTACCATGGCAAGCACAAAGGGAGCGATCCAAGACTGGTTAAGAAATAAAGGTGAAAATCCCCCAGAATATCTGACGAAGTGTGAATTGCTTGAAATGGTGAAAGCAGTGAAACATGGAAATGCTCCAAAATATGTCATCGACAAGATAGCTTTGGAAAAAGATCACAGGGTCGTAAGGCTGCCACCTTATCACTGCCATTATAGTGCAAATGAACTCATTTGAGCGCAGATTAAAGACTATGTAGCCAAAAGGAATACATTTAAAATGACAGATCTAACATCTTTGCTGCGAGTGGCACTGTCATGCGTGACAGCAGAAAATTGGGAAAATGCCGTTAATCATGTTGAAGACATCATTATAAAAGACACAGAGAATGATATTGCTATGAATCAGTTTGTTGATTCATTTGTTATAGAAGTAACTTCATCTGATGAAGAATAGTATAGAACACATTAATGCTGAAAAACACTGGAGGATTATCTTGATTTAATTTAATGAAAACTTCTGTTTTATTTTGTTTAGTTTTATCCTGTGACGGTAAACAACACATATTTTTGTAATCAATTTATTTTATGGGAAAAATCTTTATCGATTTCACTGCATACATTTGTTTTACTCCTTGTTTCTATGTTAGAGGTTTCATCCTCATATGAGAATTTACTTCCTGTTAACCAAGACAATTTTATTTTTATACTAAAACAGTGCCTTATTTTAAAAGAAAATGTCTATAAACTTTATCGTTTCATTATCCTAAAATCCAAGAAATTGTTTTAATTGAGAAAAGTATTATTTTATGAAATATTTGATGTCAG
>NC_090734.1:146846610-146849313 GCF_036898095.1 Palaemon carinicauda
TTTTTACCAGTAATGTATCTCTCTCTCTCTCTCTCTCTCTCTCTCTCTCTCTCTCTCTCTCTCTCTCTCTCTCTCTCTCTCTCTCTCTCTCTTCATTAACAGGGTTACTTTTCCAGCTTACTTTGTTGTATAGCAATAATATCGAATATCCATATAAAAAGCTTTATAGGATTAATAATGATAATATGACCTTCTCATATAGCCTTTTAAAAGTAAATGTCTAACCATTAATTAATTCCAATTCCTACAAATGAAGGATTAATTTCATTTATCATAAGAAATACGTACAGGAAAATGTCTGATAACTATAACTTAATAATGGTTCAATGGTATTAATTACAGGTGCAATTTTTTTGCAATGTTGGATTCTTGTTGCCTGAGTTGTGGCATTTTTTCGTAATGAGCGTGTAATTGTTGCGAATTACCTATTATTATTATTATTGTTATTATTATTATTATTATTACTAGCCAAGCTACAACCCTAGTTGGAAAAGCAAGATGCTATAAACCCAAGGGCTCCAACAGGGAAAAATTGGTCAGTGAGGAAAGGAAATAGATAAACAATATAAGATGTAATGAACAATTAAAATGAAATATCTTAAAAACATTAACAACATAAAATCATTAAAACAGTCATGAGTCCTAATCCATTTTTTTCTCGCAGTCAATGCAGTTTTGCACTCACGACAACGGCTACTCATAGCGGTAATGAAGTTTGACATTTATTTCATAACTTAGAATTATTACCTCTGTCAACGAAGTTGGAAGTAGGTTATGTTTTACCCACTGTTTATGTGTTCGTCTGTTTTTGTGTATGTGTGTTTGTGAACACCTTTCTGGCCACAATTTTAATCTTATAGTAACGAAACTTGCAGGGATTAACTTTTATGTAGAAAGCTGGAAATTATTAGTGTGTGGAATGCCAAGGTCAAAGGGCAAGGTCACAACCAAACAAAATGTCCAATTCACGTAATCGGCCAAAAGTTTGGACGTCGTTGTCACAGAGATTTCAAAGTTGGTTCATATTTGAGAGTAGGAAAATCCATTTCAATTAATACATGTTAAGGTCAAAGGTCAAGGACGAGCAAAAGGTCGAGAAATAAGATTTAGCGGCGGAGTTTTGCACTCTACTGAGTGCCCCTCTATTTTCAGTCGATTTATTTTGTTAGAATGTGACTTTCGAATGATGTTTTATCACGACTTTTATTAAATTGTTATCATTTTATTTTATATATTTTGCCTATATTTATTAAAATGTAGATGGTAATATTTCAACAAGGAATATGATTGGAAGATAATTTATTATTATTATTATTATTATTATTATTTTTACTACAATTATTATTATTATTATTATCATTATTATTATTATTATTATTATTATTGTTATTATTATTTTTATTATTATTATTATTATTAATATTATCATTATTATTATTATTATTATTATTCTAGACAGGAAACATAAAAGACCATTAATTCGTTTATTGAATATTCATCAACCTTCACTCAATATCTTCTAAGGTCACGTCAATGATGAGAAAATGACCAGATTCATATGCAAAATATTTGCATAATGAGTGTTAACTCACTCTCTCTCTCTCTCTCTCTCTCTCTCTCTCTCTCTCTCTCTCTCTCTCTCTCTCTCTCTCTCTCTCATTCAAATTATTATTATTATTATTATTATTATTATTATTATTATTACTACTACTACTTACTTCTGTAGACATCGATAGCGAACACGGGCACATTACTACAATAATGATAATGACCCAATTAATTAAAGGTATGACCCACATACTGCTCTTAACCCCTACTGATATATTTCTATAGTATTGAATAGAGCCAAAGTATTTAGGAAAATTAACCCCTAGTGATATGAATTTCTATAATATGTAATAGACCCAAAACTGTTAGGAAAATTATGGATCATTAAACTGACCTAATGAATTCCCTTTAGTTACGGTTTCAAACGTTTCGTATCTAGTTACACAAAGGTGTACTTTTAATCAGAAACGTTTGCATTCACTTGACGTCCTGAATGTAATTTGTATGTCATAGCTATACATGATTACCAGCCTCTTTAATCACGTCATTAACAAGGTAATTCGTCTCTCTCTCGTCCCGTAGATTACACTGGGTAATTAGGTTCTAGTTTAGGAATTAGCTGTAGAAGAAGAGTTTTGTGTGCTCATTAGAGCTAATTCAGCTTTTTTATGTGTGGGGAAGGGGGAGGGATAGGGATGGATGGGGGAATGGGTTGACATATCTACTTTCTCTCTCTCCTAACGTCATCACCTTCAAAAGCCTCTTGGTAGAACAGCCCAATTCCTCCTTGGTAGATATACTGGTTCTCATTTAGGTAAAATATTGTCATTTCTTAATTGATTCGACTAATTTGTTTAATCAAAGAAAGTAATTTGACCCTTTTAATAATCTGATGTATTGTGTTTTGGTGATATTTGAACGATTTTTTGTTTTTAAATTAAGTACAATAATGTCAGTTTTTAATTAATTGAATTAATTTATTTAATAAAAGAAAGTAATTGAACCCCTTTAATAATCTGATTTTTCGTCTTTTGATGTTATTTGAACGTTTTTTGTTGGCAATTTCAATGACTGGAGCTGTGCAACTCTCTTAGAAAATTAGCCTTTAAAAAAAATGGGAATGAAGAAATGAATAAGAGAACGCCTGTAAAAACA
>NC_090734.1:146849813-146888021 GCF_036898095.1 Palaemon carinicauda
ACTGCCAGATCTCTCTCTCTCTCTCTCTCTCTCTCTCTCTCTCTCTCTCTCTCTCTCTCTCTCTCTCTCTTTTCTTTTTTTCTAAAGAAAACAAGATTTTATTATTTTGTGTTATGTAACAAAATCAATATGCTTCCCAGAATTCTATAAGTAAATCTTTCCGAGAACATTGAGGCTTTTAATGATTTATTGAGAAAGCCAAGCTCTGCAACCATTAAGGACATTCCCCCTTTCATGAAAGATAGAATAGCAGCTGGACTGAACCTCAGTGAAACACATTATGTAATGGCTTCTAAGCCATTCTGGCATTAGGCAATAACGATTGGTATCTGCGTTACTTTTCTACCTTTTTTTTCTGGGAGACGAAGCTCCTGGAAATACGTTCCCGGGTTTTCACGTGTATTTTGGAGATTTTTTTTTTCTTTCTCCCCCTGCATGTAATGCTTGTCTCACACGAGCAGATTGATATATCGCGAGTATGTAAGGCTCGCTTCACAAGAGCTGATTGATATCGCGTGGTTGTGTCCGCTTGTATATGAAGATCAATAAGGCCCCTTAGATGCTGTCCGCGCGGAAGAATTGCCGAGCAGTTGTGATTTACTAGCCGGGTGTACTGCTAATCTGCGCGGTTCCAGTGTAGCGGTTTATAGCAAACTACGAGGCAGCTCAGGGAAAATCCTTTCTTGTGAAGACATGCCTCCTAACGAGCGCAAATATTTCCGTACGGAAAAAAAAATCCGTTAACTGTGCATATCCAGTGATACGTAGTTCACTTGATACTCATGGAAATTTCTTCTCTTTGCAGGAGGTACGTCCGAAGTGCGGAAGTGCTTTCTGCAACGTCCGCAGTTAGAACTTCTGCGGACATGAGTTATGTAGGAGACACGCAGCATGCGCTGTCTCCAAGGGTGATCTCCGGTATTGGGACCCCCAGGTATGTACCGTGTGCTCTAACCTGATTACTGAGGCTTTTGATTCCCCTAGGACAGCGGAATCAAGGGATATAGCAAGGGAGAAGCTTCGCACCTGGGTAAGGGGCTTCCAGAAGAACACCTCTGGACCTTATCTTCCAAGTGAGAAGATGAGGGCTTACCTTTTCCCTAGGGCATCAGCTGATGCAGTGATTCCCCAGCCTTAAGAGGAGATCCCCCTAGTTCAGATCCAGGTGGATGCTGAAGTCGCGGTCGCCTTGCAAGACATCCAGTTGGACGACAGGATGTCAGACATGTCCGAGCGTCTGGAGGAAGACCTCCTGGCAGGAGGCCAGGATGAAGATCAAGCCCCAGACATTGTAGAGGAAGAAGCCGACGGACCTCGTCGGCTGCTCCGGTTCTGATCCCTGAACCTATTCCCTCAACATCGTCCGCTCTCCCAGTAGAGCTGGGACAGGCCCTCTCCTCCATTGTTGGAATGATCCAACAAATGCAGAAGGAGAATATGGAGAAGGCGGCTGCAATGGAACTGCAGATGCAGAAGCTTGCAGCATCACGTGGGCCCCAGAAAAGGCTCAATGTGAAAGACCTTCCCTTGTGCTCAGATGCTAACCCGTGGAGATATGCTGAGCACATGCCAATGACGACTGGAAAGATCGTCATGTCGGATAAGCTGGGTTCAGTTCCCCTTGAGGAGGTGGAATTCTGGCCCAGCAAAGGGTCATATCCGGACTGTTATGTCCGGTTGAGGAAGGAACCAGCTTCAAAGGAGGAGACAGAGCCGAAGGAGGTCATAGTGATGGACCATACTAAGGCTCAAGCTTTGCTTTCATCTTCGATGAAAGAGAGGGGCTTCACGAACTCAAAGGTAGCTGCATTGAGTAAGAAGCTCCCTTCCTTTGTGTCCTCTCCTGCTAGAGCCTTCCCCTTTTTGAAGAAAGGGTTTGCGGCTGTATTAAAAGCAGTCGAGGCTGGCAAGCCTTGCCTCTCCCTGGAGGAGTGTAAACCCTTGTCGCTGGCCCTACCCATGGACCACAAGGACTGGAAGGACGTCTATCTTACCTTCTCAGTCGGGAAGTTGGAGGCTGATATTGCTGGACGTCAGTTCGGTGAGAACCTCCCTAAGCTGTGACTTTCTTTTACGGAGAGAGCTCGAGACAAAAGAAAGACTGGCTGCCTCAATGTCTCTTCAGACCACTCTTGAGATGATGGCAAGTGACCCCAAGGTCCATGAAATGTTCATGGTAGTGGCCAAGACTCATCTGGCCACAGTGACGAAGGATCTTTACAGCTTCGTCAGGGCGAGGAGAGCTTGTAGGGAGTTCGTGTTCACCTCGGCTACGGTGAGGCATGAGCCAAGGAAACTAATCTCCTCCAACATTTGGGGCAAAGACCTTTTCCCTAGCGAATTGGTCAAAGAAGTTGTGGATAAGGCCGCCACGGAGAATAGAAATCTTCTCCAGAAGTGGGGCCTGTCTATCAAGAGAGTCTTCCCCGGATGAGGGTCCCCAACCAAAGAGGAAGACTAAAAGGACTAGGCTACCGTCTCGGCCAGCCAAGCCAGTTGAACAGCAACAGCAATTGCCGATGCCTTCAGTGCCCCAGATGGTGGCACAAACCCCGACCACTTTCCAGTGGGTACCCCAGGCTGTGTCGACGCAGTCCCCGGCATTCAACCCAACGTTCGAAGGGCAGTCAACTTCCTTTCGAGCAAAGCCTAAAGGAGCAGCCAGAGGCTCGTCTAGGCGCCCCTCAATGGGAAGGGGATTCAGGGGTGGTCACGGTCAAGGAGGCAAGACCTCTGGACAAGAGTCCAAGTGAGATGATACCGGTAGGAGGGAGACTTCTGAATTTTCGGGATCGGTGGACCTTCGATCCCTGGGCCCACAGCCTACTCAAGAATGGATTGGCCTGGAGCTGGTACAGCACTCCACCCCCGTGCCCTCGGTTTTTCCAACACTCCACCCCCGTTCTGGAGGAGTACATCCAAGATTTGTTGGAGAAAAAAGTGATCCGAAGGGTAAAGTCCATCAAATTCCAAGGGAGGCTGTTTTGTGTTCCCAAGAAGGACTCGGAAAAACTCAGTCATTCTGGACTTGTCGCCACTCAACAAGTTCATAGTGAACTGCAAGTTCAAGATGCTAACACTGCAACACATAAGGACCTTACTGCCCAAGAGGGCATATACCGTCTCCATAGACTTGTCAGACACCTATTGGCACGTTCAAATCAACCGTCGACTCTCCCCCTACCTAGGGTTCAAGCTACAACGAAGACTATACGCCTTCAGAGCCATGCCATTCGGGCTAAATATAGCTCCAAGGATCTTCACGAAGCTTGCGAGCGTAGCTCTCAAGCAATTACGCCTAAAGGGAATTCAGGTAGTAGCCTACCTGGACGACTGGCTGGTGTGGGCAGCATCCTAGACAGAATGCTTGCAAGCTTCCATTCATGTGATCCAGTTCCTAGAGTATCTAGGCTTCAAGATCAACAGAAAAAAGTCTCGACTTTCTCCATCTCAAAAGTTCCAGTGGCTGGGAATCCACTGGGACCTAATGTCACACCGTTTCTCCATCCCGGCGAAGAAAAGGAAGGAGATAGCAGGTTCTGTCAAGAGACTCCTAGATTCCGAAAGGAAATCAAGACGCGACCAGGAGAGAGTACTGGGTTCTCTCCAGTTTGCTTCGGTGACAGACCCGGTGCTTAGAGCACAGCTAAAGGATGCAACCGGAGTTTGGAGAAGTTATGCATCAAACGCGCGAAGAGATCTGAGAAGACCAGTTCCGCTTCGTCTACGTACTCTTCTCAGGCCTTGGTCCCAAGCCAGACATCTAAAGAAGTAGTTTCTTCTTCAGCCACCTCCCCCGTCGGTGACAATTCACTCAGACGCCTCGAAGGAGGGATGGGGAGGTCACTCTCATCGGAAAAAAGTCCAGGGGACTTGGTCCAAGCTATTCAAGACCTTTCACATAAACTTTCTAGAAGCTATGGCAGTGCTCCTTACCTTAAAGAAAGTCTCCCCGCGTCACTCGATCCACATATAGTTGGTGCTGGACAGCGAGGTAGTTGTGAGATGCTTGAATCGACATGGATCAAGGTCACCACCTCTCAACCAGGTGATGTTGGCCATCTTCCGATTGGCGGAAAAGAAGTGGTACCTGTCGGCAGTTCACCTTCAAGGAGTCCGCAATGTGACAGCGGACGCTCTATCCAGGTTCACACAGATAGTCGGAATGGTCCCTAGACGCAGGATCATTCTCCTTCATCTTGAGTCAAGTCCCAGAACTGCAGATAGACCTCTTTGCGACGAAAGACAACAAGAAGTTGCCCCTGTACGTGTCCCCGTACGAGGACCCCTTAGCGGAAGCAGTGGACGCGATGTCCCTTGACTGGAACAGATGGTCCAGGATTTATCTGTTCCCTCCTCACAACCTTCTGTTGAGGGTCCTCAACAAACTGAGATCATTCAAGGGGGGGTAGCGGCAATAGTGGCCCACAAGTGGCCGAACAGCGTGTGGTTCCCCCTGGCATTGGAACTACGGCTGAAGTTTCTACCGCTACCAGATCCAGTTCTGACCCAGCGAGTCCAGAAGTCTACTGTCTGCGCTTCATTACAGAAAACCCGGACCCTGCAGCTCATGATTTTCTCTCCCTAGCAGTGAGAAAGCGTTTCGGGATTTCGAAAGCTAGCATAGACTTCCTAGAGGAATATAAGTGCAAATCTACTAGAATGCAATATGAGTCATCTTGGAGAGAATGGGTGGCCTTTGTCAAGGCAAAGAATCTGCAGGAGATCTCGACGGACTTCTGCTTATCTTTCTTCATCCACCTCCATGGTCAAGGGTTGGCAGCTAACACGATTTCGACGTGTAAATCTGCTTTGATAAGACCCATTCTATATGCCTTCCTGGTCGACCTCGCTAACGAGATCTTTAATAAAGTTTCGAAAGCCTGCGCTAGGCTCAGACCTTCAGCACCTCCAAAGCCCATTTCATGGTCTTTGGACAAAGTTCTTCATTTCACTTCTTTGTTGAGCAATGAGGAGTGTGTGTTAAAGGATTTGACCCAAAAAGTTATTTTCCTATATGCACTCGTGTCCGGGGCCAGGGTTAGTGAGATTGTAGCCCTCTCGAGAGAGGAAGGTAGTGTTCAGTTCCTGGATGGGGGAGAACTGAACCTGTTTCCGGATCCTACGTTTCTTGCCAAGAATGAGTTACTCACCAACAGGTGGGGTCCCTGGAGAATCTGCCCTCTGAAAGAAGATGCATCTATGTCCAGTGGAATGCCTAAAGGTCTATCTTCATAGAACTTCAGACTTCAAGGGTGGTCAACTATTCATGGGAGAAACATCAGGCTCAAATTTCACTGAATCAACTCAGGGCGAAAATCACACATTTTATTCGCAGAGCGGATCCTGACAGTACACCCGCAGGTCACGATCCGAGGAAAGTTGCTTCATCCTTAAATTTCTTTAATTGTATGGATTTTGAACATCTTCGTTCATACACTGGCTGGAAGTCTTCCAGAGTGTTCTTTCGCCACTATGCGAAGCAAGTTGAGCAACTAAAGAGATCTGTGGTAGCAGTGGTTGCGTCGTTAACCCTGCTGATTAACTCTGCGAGGAACAGTGGTTTTAATTGGGACGATTAATTCCAGGGTGAGTGTGTAGTTACATACTGTGCTACAAACTAAGTGAGGGCACTGAGGTGCCCACGTTGACTGTTCCACTTCCAAAGGTGAACCTAGCATAAGTGCAGACATGTGTGCCGAGCGTTTCTAACTCTAATGTAAGTGATTAGTAATACAGACTTTTCTGACTTTGATACCTCGGTATGTTAAAAGTGGCACTAATGTTTTTCTTTCAGATAAACAAGTTTCGGTTTACTATCATACTTATGCTTAGTTTTGGTTATCCTATATATATATATATATATATATATATATATATATATATATATATATATATATATATATATATATATATATATATATATATATATTGTTGTTAACCTGTCTGTTTATTGTCTGTCAATAAACTTGTTCTTGAGAACCTTGCGTCTCCTTCACTTGTGTCAATTTATTGATATAATTGAGCATTCATTCTATGTATATTTATCTAGGATAATTCTAATAGATTGTTCCTTTATGCAAGCTAATGTTGCATTGGTTTATGCTTTCCCTTAGCGGGAGGATTCCACCCCATAAGGGGATGGTGGCGGATTTACAGCTTCCTCCTATGCGGATATAAACCTTTGTCCAATACAAGTATTGTGCGGAGAACTGGTCGATATTTCATATTGACGCAGTGGTTCTTTACAAACTATGCTTTGCTTAATATAGGGTGAGACCACTATATTGGCTTGCCTGGTATTCATACATAGGTATATGTACTCTTCGAGACTTTCCCAGAGTCTAGTAGGACTCTTCCCTGTAGGGGGCAGGAAGCTCTAACATGGTTTATGGTTAGTTGAAAAGATGTATAACGGTAACATCTTAGGTCTCTAGGTCTAGTCAACCGGGGAAATACCTCCGGGGAGTACGGCACGTTCTGAGAATCCACAGATACAGTAATGCTATGGTATACTTCCATCAGGACGACATGGCTTGAGCCCAAAAAACGGATTTTGAGCGAAGCGAAAAATCTATTTTTGGGTGAGATGGCCATGTTGTCCTGATGGACCCGCCCTTCCCTTACTATGAAAGGGCTGTAGGACCCCTCCCTACATACAGTATCTGTAACACGTCGTGTATCGCTACAAGGAATACAGATGGCGCCAGGATTGGCGCAATGCACGCTTACGAAACGGGAGAAGAGAGAGCCTTGGGAACGGCTCCCCTTTTTCTTTCTCGTTTTCGTTTTCTTGCCAATTGACCCCTTCGATGTGTTATCTCTGTTTGGGGTGCAGATTGGCATGTGGCGTGTCTAGAATACGTCCTCTGATATGTCGCGATATCCCTTTCATTAGAGATATTCGCTCCAGGAGTTAGATTTCTGGGTACCTTAAGGTAAATTCTCTAGGAATATCGCCGTAGTTGTAATATACCCTAGGAAGCTACCCTATAGGAACTTCCATCAGGACGACATGGCTATCTCACCCAAAAATAGATTTTTCACTTCGCTCAAAATCCGTTATATATATATATATATATATATATATATATATATATATATATATATATATATATATATATGTATTTGTGTATATATATATATATATATATATATATATATATATATATATATATATATATATATATATATATATATATATATATATATATATATATATATATGTATTTGTGTATATATATATATATATATATATATATATATATATATATATATATATATATATATATATATATATATATATATATATATATATATATATATATATATATATATATATATATATCTATATGATGGGAGTCTCGTACGGCAACAAAAAAATCCACTTATGTTTGTATCTTCACATTTTTGTACAAGATTCTAAGCAATACCATTTTTTTATTTTTTTATTTCAAAAGTTTTTCAGGATGAAAAGCTGTTAGATACGATCGTGTAAAATCTTCTACACTAAAAAATTTTATATAATTTGTTTGATAATTTTTATCGCTTTCAAAATGACATCAACGACCCGTTCTCTCTGATAGTCTAAATTGAATATAGCATCATAGACAAATTTAGACTGGGGTTAGAGTACCTTTCAAACTCTATAGTTTCTTTGGTCACTGCAACCTCACCCTCCTTGTGAGCTAAGGATGGGGGTTTTGGGGGAGCCTATAGTTCTGTGTGCTGAGTCATCAGCAGCCATTGCCTGGCCCTCCTTGGTCCTAGATTGAGTGGAGACGGAGCTTGGGCGCTGATCATATGTATATATGGTTAGTCTCTAGGGCATTGTCCTACTCGATAGGGCAATGTCACTGTCCCTTGTCTCTGCCATTCATGAGCGGCCTTTAAACCTTTAAACTTGTTTTAACCAACACCTAAGACACCACAACGGAAGTCACGTGCCTGGCTATTTTATTTAAGATATTAACAAAATGTTTTCTTTGTAGGGAATACTTTTCAGGTGTAGATGTAGTGTATTTCATTTATTTTTTATTATTTAATGGAAATTAAGCCATTTATGAAGATTCAGTAATTATCTAAATATCTGTCATGATCTCAAAGGTCGTTGAAGTTGATGGCATATGCTTTCAGAATTTCAATATTCGTATCTATGGTTCGGTTGCTAAAAGTGATGTCTCTACCTACAAGTTTCATGATATTTACTGAAGCTTTTATTTTCTTTTTTAAGGAGAGCATAAAAACAGTAATGTATGCAATTTCTTCCTTTCGGAAAGGCATTGCAACATTTAAAAATGTAAGATGAACCGGGCAAAAATTTCTAAGCAACAAATATTGTTAGACATTGGAATTAAACTAAAAAGACATTTCGTTGCAAGAAGGTAGATCTAACATAACAGGTGCTAGGAAAAAATAGATCTAGAAATATTTCCATCTTACTTTGAAATTCTTGGTATTTACAAATATCTTTTTAGTTTATATTTGAAGGACCTGTTTTGATGTTACTGTTTTTCTAAAATATTTTATTTCAATTGTTCATTCTGTCTCATATCGTTTATTTATTAACTTATTTCCTTTCCTCACTGGGCTATTTTTCCCTGTTGGAGCCCTTGGGCATATATCATCTTGCTTTTGCAGCTAGGGTTGTAGCTTAGGTAATAATAATAATAATAATAATAATAATAATAATAATAATAATAATAATAATAATAATAATAAATACTTTGGTCACTTTTGTATTGAATATTTATGGTTATTCATTTTTTTCTTTTCATAATTACTTCCCTGACCAACAGATGTCACCTAATGCCTATTAGAAGTAACACTACCCTCCTGTAAACTCCTCGAGTTTCATCAGCCAATCAGGGAACGTAATTCTCCTCTTGCTTGAAGAGAAACACTACGACGTCTGTAATTGTTCGGAAACTCTTGAAGACCTCTCATCGCGTAGGGGAACAGAAGACAGGTTATTTGACTCTTCTCTAAATTGCATTGACGTTCGTGGCTATTTAAGGCAAGGTAAATTGTATCACAAATGGTGTAATTCTAGTGATACTCTTAAGTGAAGATGATGGGAATTTTATATAAATTTTAGGTTAAGGTACCTAAATTTTCGGTGTACATTTGATAGACAGTGTAGTGTTCAGTCGTATTTTGCGTGCTAGTGATACTTATCCTTTTCGCGAATTAAGTTATCGCCCTTTTCATGTTTAAAGCTGCTTGTTATATAAATGCACCCCTTAATTGGTAGACATTTAGGAAATGGTTTCTCCTCTATTTGGATAATTTGACTAACTTGAGGTAGAACGTTATTTCGTTAAGTATTCTTTTTTTTTTTCTCAATCGGATCTTAAAAGAATGTTTAGGGAAAGGAATATTAGTAATCTTCCCTTTCATAATTATGGTAAATTTTGATTCTTGCCTCACAAGCTCATGGATAAAGTTTGAGCCGAGCTTATGTATATAGAATTGGTCAGAAAATCTGAAACTACTAAAAGCAGTTGCTTTCAGTTTTCCTTAAAGAAACAAAACAAAAACCAGACCCACAATTCCGCATTTGGAAGCAACATTTTCATCAAGGATATTTTAAAATTTTAATTGATACTTTTATTACCTACACAAGTCTCGATACTGTATTGAGGGAAGCAGTGAAGTTTTATCGGCAATATCGTTTTAGAAATTTCTGTGAACAAGGCAAGCTGTTCAGACTACCCTTAACTTTAATAAATTTAGCTGTTTTCTGATTTTACCCCTTCCATAATGTCTCGGAGGATTTGGAACCCAAACTAACGGTTTATATAACTCAATACGTTACACTTATATTTAATGTACCAATATAAGTGCATTTAAGGTTGTTTACAAGTGTTATCATTTGTTCATATCTATGAGTAGGCAGTTCAGATGAAGACTTGAGGTTTAGTAGTCCACTCTGATTTATTTATCGAACGGCACGTTATAGGTATAATTAGCCTAGTTAAGAAGTAGCTAACATTTTTCGGTAATATTTCTAGTTCCATCCAGCCATTACCGGTGGCCAGTACTAAGAGTTTAAATTTCTTGTTTTTCGCAAATCTGAGCAAAAGCCATTCGCCGTGCGCTCTTGGCTCTCGCATAAAGTAATACGAAGCTCCTATATACTGGCAAGCAGTAATGTTTCTGGGTGGGATTCTATCTTAATAATACCCAGGTTTACTCGCAGCATAGATATTCAGGCTAGAAACTTGCAAACTACGGAAACTTTCTTTTCTCTTTTGGGTAATGAAGTCAGGAATGTGCAAGTATGTAATACGGTCTTTAGGTCTCGTTAACTTTTAGGGCTAAATTAACATTTTATATTGTACAACATAAGTGATCACACAAGAACCTTGTAAATGGATATTTCTGCCTTTGATTAAGCCTGAAATTTGAGGTAGGATTGGGTAAGGTAGATCTACACAATGAAAGTTCTAAAACAGACAATTAGTGAAGCTTCTAAATAAGTTGGGGTGCGGTCGATTTGAGATTTTTTATTTGACGTTGGTTTCCAGGGACGTTTATGAAAGTAGCTTACACGATACTAATCTTTGTAGGATATCTGCGAAAATACTAATTCACATCTAATGTATCGTGCGAAAGAACCTAAACACTACGCTAATTAACTTTAACGGGTAGCCAATAAAATTCACATGGGATTATTAACATTCTCTGAAGTGAGTAAAGGAATTAGGTTAAACAGAAAGAATATCCACAAATCATCAGGGGCACGTTAGCGCTGCACTAAATTTACCAGACATAACTGAGCGACTTAATGTGCAAATATGTAATTTGCTTGTTTAAAGGTCTCTTAAGGATGTTCGTATCCCGGATGAATCAAGTAATCATTGAAATTGCGAAAATTTGCAGCATATCTTTCGTAACTGCTTCTAAGTTTCTAGTTTCCTAGAAAGGAAGTTTGGTGAGGTGATATAACAACAAATTTCAATTTGAGTAAATCGAAGTATATTTTGAGGAATGTAAATATTAAATAGGCTTGAAATTGCTAAAGCCGAAAGTGCATTACTTAAAATAGTTTAAACTTAAGAGGTTAACTTGTGCTATTAAGCAGTTTATGCTTGCTAATGAAGATTGAGTACCTATTAATTTTCGTTAATATTCGTGCGTCTTAAAAGCAGACCACTAATTTTGAAGACCGTATCTTTTGTCCAAGATAAGATTTAGTATTTTGAATATACTAAACTTAGCCTGTCGTAGAAGATTTTTCTCAAGATCTTGTCTGCCATACCTGCCAAGTAATGCAAAACTTGCCATTTCAACTTTATTTTGATAGCTCGCCTCGCATAAGGGATGAGGAATTTTTAACGCGTATTTTGAAAACTTTCGCAGAGGATTTTTTGTAATATCTAGATTTTGGAGATATATTTAATTCTAATATGTAGTGAGTTTAAACAATCTTCGTAGCTTGGCACTTTTTAAATTCTACCAAAAGTTTATAAAAAAAAGTCCAGGAAAAGCTATGAAGTCTTGTTAAAAAAAGCTGTGATTATAGGTAAAAATATAGTAAAATGGACCTTACTCCTTCTAGTTATTCACAAGATAAAATACTAACTCAAATGATCATTGAGGTACTTTAATGATATGATAAAAATTGGAAATTTTGGTTTCAGGTGTTAGAGAATAGTTAAATTTCCTGAGCGTTCGAACAGAGTGTTTTTTTCTAAAATGATTTTTTGGTCAGTTAACCACTAGGCTTGATTATTTCAAACTACTAAAATTTTGTTTAAACCATTTAATTAAGCATGGTATTAATAATAACCAAGTATTAATTATCTTAGCCAATAAATTCACGAATAAGCTTAGTATACCAGATGTTATTTGTAATATAATTTCTTAGTAAGATTTTCCAACTTATTGTCTGATTAATTGCAAATCTACATAAGTAAGCAGTGTTCTGAGGTGTATATTGCCTGGCCAGTGTTCTGAGGTGTATATTGCCTGGCCAGTGTTCTGAGGTGTATATTGCCTGGCCAGTGTTCTGAGGTGTATATTGCCTGGCCAGTGTTCTGAGGTGTATATTGCCTGGCCAGTGTTCTGAGGTGTATATTGCCTGGCCAGTGTTCTGAGGTTATATTGCCTGGCCAGTGTTCTGAGGTGTATATTGCCTTTAAATAATTGCAGTGACGAAATGGTTAAACTGGGTTCCTAATGGTTATGCATGGTTAGAAACCGCATAACTAGGAGGCTGAACGTGACCCATAGTATAGGTAACGAATGGAGGCCTAGAATTATCGTGAACTTGGGGTTTTAACAGTCGTAGCTTGTCTACGTGGAAATAATTAGATTTAAGGCAACATGGAAAATCATTCCATTATTGCTGTGAACTAAATTATCATTCTTTCAACGTAAGATTACACAAGTTATTACTTTTAGTTGCTTATAACTTTTATTATTCAAAAGTAATACCCTTCCACATTAATAGTAAATGCTTTCTGTTAATCTTCCTTTATCTGATCTAAAGTTTCACGAAACTTTTCATTAAGCTTCACAAAATAACTAAATTAGTCTTAAAATTTGACTAACAATTTTCTAATTATACTAGGAAAGGTATCGGCAATATCATAGGCAAGCCAGCTTCAACGCCAGACCATATGATCAGAATTTCTGTAGATTCGTTAATCATATATATTGTAGGCACTTCTGAAAGGTTGCCATTGCTAGTTATCTTGGAATTTATTCGAAAGGCACTCCCAGTAGCCGTTCCAGTTATCAATAGTTAAAGGAAGACTGGCGACTACTGTTTTTAATTAAATGTTCTTCAGATTTCTATTTTATGAATTCTCTACTTCTCTTCCCATTTGCATATTTTACTTATTAAAGGTAAAAGGTGAAGATATTTAGTTTAAGTTGGTTTCATTAAAATTGTCGCTCGCCAGAACGTCAGCCGGGCAAGCCCAAGCCCCCAATGGTGGTGCCCAACCACAGAAGTGGCATACTCAGTAAACTTACGGTCCCGGGCTGGGATAGAGCTGCTGCCATGCGAAAGGTATGCATAACCAAAAAAGTTACCACTGTACTAGCCACGAGGCTAGTAGGAAGCTACTTGCAAAATTTTAATTTTAGGATCGCTCCAGATACAGAAGTTTAATTTTCTTTAAAACCTTGGTCATTTCTAACTTCTGCTTTCATATTAGTTCTGTTTGAGTCTTGTCACTAAAGTCCCAACAATCTAAAATAGGGTTTAGGTTGAGTCAAGCCATGGATCTCCCTTGCTACGATGTTATGTTCCAATCTACCCCTACGCTACTTGACGGGTGCGTCACTAAGGCGCCATATCTGTGAGTGTATTCGGGCATGGAATATCAGAACACCGCATATATTTGTAAAGCATATGAAGTGATATACCGTAATTTACAGCATTGATAGATTTTCCCTGTAGCTGATCGATTCTTTGAAAATTTATAAAAATTTCCTTGGCACTTCTGCTCCTGCAGAAAATACTGGCTTACGTTGAAAGCAATTTCTCTGGCTTGACTGTGTAGATAAGAGAAAGTTGGCAGAGCTGTCAATGTCTGTCAACAGTGATCAGTACATTCAGTACAGTGTATAATACAGGCTACGGGTTGCAAGCAAAGGAAAAAGTTGTCTGCCATTTCTCCACCTAGCCTTGTGGCTTGTTAGATCTTATATTTCAAACTGGCTTAATTGCCTATCAAAATCATACATTCATTCATTACTTATGACTCGTACATACAACAACGTTGAACCCGTTCTCCACGGGTAATCGGAGCACAAGCAGTAAAATATGTATGCCTTTACTTTGATGGCTGCTTTTCCGGTCCCATACAGCAGGGGAACCCCACTCTCTACAGGACCTCCACCGTCGTTTTACCTTGTTCTTTCAGAGTATTTAAAGTTTCATATCGGGTATTGTTCATTTACTGTTCAATCGTCACTGTCCAGACTCGTGAAATAGGAAAGTTTTCAGTTTCCTCTTGAAAGCCTTAATGTCTTCAAACATTCGAATGTTTCGTGGGAGCTTATTATATAGTCTCGGGCCGCATATTTAAAGGCTCTGGAGCCTAAAGTTGACATAAATCTAGGTTCCAACAGTTTGAAGACATCTGTAACTATTCTCGTGTCGACACGATTTGTTGGCTGCGCAATATGTAGCCATTCTCTTTGGTATTTTGGACGCCCGGTTCTGAGAGCTTGGTGGGTTATTGTACAAATTTTAAATTCTCGCTTTAATCGGTAGCCCGTGTAAATCAATTAGTATAGGGGTGATCCTTTCTCTAGATGGGACAACTTTTATCAGTCTTGCTCCTGTTTATCATGTTTTGTAATTTCTTAAGAAGCTGAACTTTATGTAAATTGTTGTAGTAGTCAATCCTGGTAATAAGTTTATCACAAGTTTCTTTACAGAATTTTCGTCCAGGTACTTTTTTATAAACGCAATATTCTAGATGATAACCAGCACTTTTTATTACATTATTTATTTGGGCAGAGACAGGTTACAGTTAAGAAATACACCTAGATATCGAACTTTACTAGATGTCGGCACAGTGTCATTATGTCCATTTGAATATCACCCAAGTTTCTACGCTGTTTCTCTTGCCCACCACCATGAATTCAGTTTTCTCGTTTATTTTAGTTCCAATGCCACTTTTTTTTTTTAGTGCCTCCTGCAATAAGTTTACTTATCCTTCAATATGCTAGATTATTTTGTTTAGTTGCGTCTTTTCTATCTGTAAGGTCTTTGACCTAAATCATACATGTGACGCACAGATTTTGGGTGGTCGGAGTAAATAATTTAATAAATACTGCTACAGTGATATGTGTAATGAAAGTGTTAGCCAATACGAGCCTCCAGTTTTGTTGAGCTTTTCTGAAAGGTTAGATTTATGCTCTGAACAAAATTTTATTTACGGAATATTTTCTTAATATTCATTATGGAGAAAGTGGTGTTTCTGAAAGGTTAGATTTATGCTCTGAACAAAATTTTATTTACGGAGTATTTTCTTAATATTCATTATGGAGAAAGTGGTGTTTCTGAAAGGTTAGATTTATGCTCTGAACAAAATTTGATTTACGGAATATTTTCTTAATATTCATTATGGAGAAAATGGTGGTTCTGAAAGGTTAGATTTATGCTCTGAACAAAATTTTATTTACGGAGTATTTTCTTAATATTCATTATGGAGAAAGTGGTGTTTCTGAAAGGTTAGATTTATGCTCTGAACAAAATTTGATTTACGGAATATTTTCTTAATACTCATTGTGGAGAAAATGGTGGTTCTGAAAGGTTAGATTTATGCTCTGAACAAAATTTTATTTACGGAATATTTTCTTAATATTCATTATGGAGAAAATGGTGGTTCTGAAAGGTTAGATTTATGCTCTGAACAAAATTTTATTTACGGAATATTTTCTTAATATTCATTATGGAGAAAGTGGTGTTTATGAAATTAAATTTATGCTCTGAACAAAATTTTTTTTTACGGAATATTTTCTTTATATTCATTATGGAGAAAGTGGAGTTCCTGAAATTAAATTTATGCTTTGAACAATTTTGTTTAGGGAATATTTTTATATTTATTATGAAGAAAGTGGTGCATTATGTTCACTAGTAGTTTGCTATTTGTAATTAACCTCAAATGCCAGATTTTGAAACTGGAATTTTTCTTTTTTGTAGTAATTTACTTTAAGAAAATTTGAATATCAATAATCTACTGGGTGGTATTTGTTTCAATTATTAAAAGTTTGTATTAGTGAAGTGGTTTTGAGTTGACTTATAAGATTCTTTTTTTGCAGGAAATTCGGACTTCTGCGACAAGTTTGCTGCTCCAAACGGATGAAATCTGCGTAGCTACACCTGGAGGACCTTAAACATAAGAAGCCTGTGAAATTCGTGCAACATTTGAAGGAAGGAAAGCTCGTAAAATTCCTACAATAAACAGCGGAAATTATGGAAGTCAGTGAAACTGTTGTAACCAGTACTTTTTTCAATTTTTAAAACTGGTTAATAGTTAAAGCCATTTTCATTTGCCAGTAAACTATACTTAAGTATTGGAATTCTGAAATGTGTTCCTTAGCAAATAAAAAAAAATTGAAGATAAGTTTGTTTTCATTGATTCATTAACCCATTCATATTGTATTTACTAAGGAAATTTCCACTAATGGTGATAACTAATATTTAATGATCTAGAGAAGTTGGAATAATTTCAAATTGGCACAATTTTAGAGATGAAATCTATAAAATTTAGCTTTAGTTTCAATATAACAATATAACAAATTCACTTATTACAAATGAGTTTTATGGTCTTAGAATATTACTAAAATTCTAAATTTACTTTGAGTTTATAACTTGATCTATTAAGGTAATAATGTTGAAACCAGTTAAATTTTTAATGTTAATGCAGTATTAAAGCAAAGTTATCTTAAAGATAAATACCCTGTTTGCTAACAGCGATTTCAGCTGAATCATAGTAGAAAAATAATTTGGCAACTATAGATTGAAGACAATTTAAATGTTAACGGCAATACTGACATTGTTTATATGTTGAAGTAAGGTTGTTTTAGTATTTTTCATAACTAACGGTAGCGGTAACCAATTTATATAGAAATAAAATTCCATAGACTTAGATTTTAAAAACGGTAGTAGTTTACCATTCAAGACTTATTCAATAGCTTCCAAAATTTTCATTTTAGTTTATGGGAAAAAACACTATTTTTGGACCTAACATAATTCGAAGCCTTTAACGTAGTCTCTCCAAACATGGTTTTGCTCCCTTTAAAGATAATAGCAATGCTGTCTGTGTAATTTTTTAGTGATTTTGGTACTCGCAAAGACTATAGTTATCATGAGATTGGTTATTGGCAGGTCCAGACAATTGGCAGTTGGTGGTAGTTCAGACTTATTAGAAATCTGTATTTGATTGGGTTTATATGAAAGTTATCGAAGGTGATATGGAAAATCTTTTTTTTTTTTTTTTTTTTTTTTTTTTTTTTTTTTTTGCAATAATGGGAAAATTCATATTCCAGTAATTAAAAGTATTTTAGTATTCAGATGTGCGTGGCTTTTGATTTTTAAATAAGCTTGAAGTATTTGTTAAATTATCGTTAAATATCTTTATTAGGTTTTGAGGTTTGATTCGGCTTTTGTTGCTGACGAGATATCAGCATAATTAAATAGCTTCCTGATTATAACTTTAATCCTGGGTGATTTTAAGTTGTATTTTTTTTCATCTCTGCCACCGAATTCTAGATCATCGGTGAATATTAATATAGTGGCTAGCTAGGTGGTTTTAAAGACACAATATTTGACTGAGAGGATATACTTGAAAATTTAGCATGAACTTGACACTGGTCTTTACATGTAGCCTGACCAAGGAACTGTTCGTCAGATATGTTTTAACGTCAATACTGAGATAACTGAAAACATAGCTAAGCTGATAGTTAATCATTGAGCACTTTAAAAGTAATTAACTAATAAAATTAAGAATTTTAAGTACTTTTAGTGTAATAAATTAAAGGGATTAAGTATTAGTCTTGCTAGTCGTGAGTAACTTTAATACCTTGCTGAAGTATAATTTCATAACTTGATACTCATTTAGAACATTAGCTAAAAGACTCCTAGCCTATTTAAGAAATTAATGTACGCTACTATTACGCAAAAGTCAAAAAAAGAAAAAAAAATAGTCGTCAGGAATTGCCACTATTATTAGAGAAAAAAAAATCCTAGCACAAACCATGGTTGCATTTAGATCGAATGGCTAAAGCATGGTTATAAGAGCAGAGTTAGTGCCATTTCTAAGGGTTTTGGTATTGATATTATGGGTTAGTATCCAGGGGGCAGATTATTCCATCTGGTTGTTTTCAACAGCTCAGAATAATAAAAATTTAGGAATTTTTCACGCCTGTAAACGTTAGACATGGTAAGCAACTAGGGCCAGATGGCAAACCATTGAACCCCAGTTATTAAAAATAGATTATTAATATACAAATATTCTCCGTAGGTTTGGATCAGGCAGTACAACAGATGTTCCTAAGGCTTGCAGCTGTATTTTCTTTGTACTTGAATGGCCTCCTGATCACAACTCTGGGCTACATAGCTTTAGATTAATAAAACCAAACTACATTAAAGTGCATACTTCCTGTGGAGAAAAAGGAAGACACGGGAGAGAACTGTGCAAAATGCACGCGTTTGGGGAAGACCAGATACCGGAAGTGTGTGTAAAAGACATTTGAGGCCGAAGAACGTATAGCAGACAAGTGCCGAAAAAGTTAACAGATGGTGTTTAATGAGAGGATCAATTGGAGATACTAACAACTGCAGATAAGAGAAGGATTATAAAACACGCGAATGTAGAAAACACACTAATAAAGAGAATGAAATATAACAGCGCAAGGAAGTCAGTCTGGGGAAGAAAAAAAATGCCTTTAAAGACAACAGAATCTAAGGGTCCGAGAAAGTGAGTATAGTACCTGCTCGAGGAGAGTGCCACAGTCCGAGAAGAGCGAGAATACCACAAGGGTAAGATGAACGAGAATAGTGGAGGCCCAATAAGATAGAAAAATAACACAGGCCCAAGAAAGAGACGATAAAGTACGCTTGGGGGGAGAGAGAATATGCATAGTCCAGGAGAGCAGAAATGCTCAAGAAGAGAGAATAACAAATGCTAATTGTGAAATAGAAAATACCACGACTGAAAGGATAGAAAACCGTAGGACTGATAAAGGATGGAATACCACAAGACTGATGAATTATTTCAAGATACCACAGTCTCGAGAAGAGAGATCACAGTCCCGGATAGAGAAAGAAAATAAGCTAGATTAAGGAGAGAAGACCACAGGCCCAAGTAGAGGGAGAATACCTTGTAAAATCGCCCCTATAGAGAGAGAATACCACTTGCTCGATATAAGTAAGATTACCAATGGCTTGAGATGAGTGAGATTGCTACAGGCTTGAGATCATTGCGTACTACAAACCATAGAAGACGGAGCATACTACAGACCCTAGAAGAGGGAGTGTGCAACAGGCCCTAGAATAGGGAGCATACTACAGGCCCTAAAAGAGGGAGTGCGCAACAGGCCCTAGAAGAGAGCATACTACAGGCCTTAAAAGAGGGATCATACTACAGCCCCTAGAGGAGGGAACACACTTCATGGCCCAGGAAGAAAGAGGATACTACATGTACGAGAAGAGAGAGTAACTCGTGCAAGAAAAGAAAAATAAGCAATGAAGGAAGAGCTTAACACATACTTAAACAGAGACACGAGGAAACAACGCATGTCCTAAAAGAGAGAATATTACAGATATAAGAAGAGGGAAAATAAGGCCCTAGAAGAGAGTGAGTAACAGACCCAGAGAGAGAGAGACCCACGAAGAGAGAGTAACAGACCCAAGAAAAGAGAGAACAACAGTGCAGAAAAAGTTTAACATACCGAGGAAAAAAAAAAAGCACTAAACCTGCCCTAGGAGAGAGAAGGCTACAACACTTGCCTGAGTGTAATGTGAAGAAAAGTGTAAGAGTAAAACACTATCTCGAATGGAGAGAAGAGTAGTCTATTGTACACCACCAGCCTGAGTAGAGAGAACAACACTTGCCCAAGTGGAGAGTAACTATAACGCCTGTCCAAAAATAACGCCTGTCCAAAAATAGAGTTCAACACTTGCCCGAGAAAATAACAGCATCAGCTCGGAGAGTGCAGAACTGGCCCAAGGAGAGAGAGAGAGAGTATCAACTTCAAAGTACAACAAAGGGACGAATGAAGAAAATAGTAAAGCACTTTGCCCAGGTAGAGAAAATACACCACCAAGTCTAGAAGATTGAGTACAATACATGCCCAAGTGGGGAGAAACGGGCATAGCAAAATATTTGCTGAGTGGAGGGAGTGTCTCGCCCTAGTGGAGAGAACACGCCGCTAGCCATCAGCGTAACATTTCCTTGAGCCAGATTATTTAGACAAAACATCTACTGTAAAAGAGGAGATAATATACAGGAAAGAACTTTCAGTACATCATTATTGCTTTCTTATAGCAAATGATTTATTTGGGAGGAGAGGTTGTCGGGGTTAACGGCTTAGAAAGAAACAAAGCAATATTGTAATGAATGGTTATTTATTAAGTCAGTATTATTTTCTACACTGAATAGAATTCTTGTTTCAACTTGATAACGTATACTCTATATGGCGGCTATTTTGTGTGTACCTTCCTTTCCGTCATAATTTTTTTCAATAATTTCTGCTTTTTGTTCATCAAATCTTGTTAGCTTTTTCCTTATTAGTCCTGGATTGTTAGAACTGCTTTTATTCTTCAAATCCTGCAGCTTCGTCCTTATTTCACCTGAAATGTTAGAAAGGAAAATGTAAAATCAAATAAATAATTGTACTACGGAGTTCTATATATTTACCTAATCCGTGGTTAAATATCTTCTATTCTGAACTAACCATTATTCTGGACTAAATTCATAAGTGCAAAGGAAAACTAATACTGAAATTGAAAATGCTAAAAAACGAGGTTAAAAGTTTCCCAGTTACGTTTTGCTGAGTGAAATCGGAATTCGGCATACGCCATACACAAAAAACTGGAATTTTATTTAACCCTGGATAGGTACGGTGGGTCGTTCGCGACCCCGAGCGTAAAAAAAAAAACAGGTTTTTCTCACGTGACTCAGCCCCGTGACTGACTTTGTGGGTGATCGACCTGCAGGAGGTGTCTCCCCTACACGCTCTAGTAGTGTCCAGATGTGCATTGCTGTAGCTGTACTCCTTCCCCGATTTCTGAGACGAGTCGGGGTCGTTCGCGACCGAGTTTACCCTTCTAAGGTAGTTTGCATAATTATCAAAGTTATTACGTATTATGAAATTGTCGTAGAATGGTGCAACTTGTATAGGTTATCAGTTGTGGAAAGTCTTGGTGGATTGTTTGGCTACCATGTGCATGATTTTTTTTTGAGTTAAAATGTCGTTCATCACCACGAGGACCATTTTACCGCGATTGCCCCTTTTTCATTTTTTTTCATTTTTTTGCCAAGTCATTTTTCCGTAAGATATTGCCAAATAGTGTCTTAAAACTTTTGCTTGTTTAGTGTTGGAAAGTGTGTCTAGATGATTTGGCTACCCATGCATGACTTTGTTTTTGTCAGATACGACGTAGTTATTGGTATATTGGGTATTTAACTGAGGTTACCAATTTCTGTTTTTTTTCAATATTTGTAAAAATTACTACGTAGTAAGGAATTGCCGTATATTATTCATTTTTTTTTCATGTTTATGTGTTAGAAAGTGTGCCTTGATGGTTGGGCTAACACGTGCATAACTTTTTTTTTATCTGAGATGCCGTATATTAGAATGTCGGGCATTTTACCGCGAGTACCCCTTTTTCATTTTTTTGCCAAGTCATTTTTCCGTAAGATATTGCGAAATAGTGTCGTAAAACTTTTGCTTTTTTAGTGTTGGAAAGTGTGTCTAGATGATCTGGCTACCCATGCGTGATTTTGTTTTTGTCAGATACGACGTAGTTATTGGTATATTGGGTATTTAACTGCGGTTGCCAATTTCTGTTTTTTTTCAATATTTGTAAAAATTTACTACGTAGTAAGGAATTGCCGTATATTATTGATTTTTTTTTCATGTTTATGTGTTAGAAAGTGTGCCTTGATGGTTGGGCTAACACGTGCTTGTCTTTTTTTATCTGAGATGCCGTATATTAGAATGTTGGGCATTTTTCCGCGAGTGCCCCTTTTTATTTGTTTTGCATTTTTTTGCTTAGTCATGTTACCGTAAGGAATTGGCAAGTAGTGTCGCAAAACTTATATTTTTATAGTGTTGGAAAGTGTTTCTAGATGATCTGGCTACCCATGCCTATTTTTTTTTAGCCAGATATGGCGTATATATAAGTATGTGTTCGATTTTCCTGTGATTGCCATTTTTTCTTTTTTTCCCATTTCTTTCAAAATTACTACGTACTAAGGAACTATCACAGAGTAATGATTCATTTAGATGTTTATTTGTCGGAAAATGTGCCTTGAAGGTTTGCCTAGCACGTGGCTGAATTTTTTTTCTTCTGAAATGCCGTATATTAGAATGTTAGCCATTTTTCCGCGAGTGCCCCTTTTTATTTGTTTTGCATTTTTTCGCTTAGTCATGTTACCGTAAGGAATTGGCAAGTAGTGTCGCAAAACTTATATTTTTATAGTGTTGGAAAGTGTTTCTAGATGATCTGGCTACCCATGCCTATCTTTTTTTTAGCCAGATATGGCGTATATATAGGTATGTGTTCGATTTTCCGGTGATTGCCATTTTTTCGTTTTTTCCCAATTCTTTCAAAATTACTACGTACTAAGGAACTATCACAGAGTAATGATTCCTCTAGATGTTTATTTGTCGGAAAATTTTGTTTACTTTTTTGATTGAATATCATCAAATTTTTTTAGCTAAAATATTATATTGTTTTACATTTTTTTTTCGATTTTATTTCCCTTCAAAAAAATTTTTTTGGGTCAGAATTTTAATTTTATAGTCGTAAAATAATCGACAATTATCCAGCAACCCACCATACAATTTTTATGCATATCCAATAATAATTAGATTAGTAAATAACACTTTGAAATTGACATACCCTTCCTACATTTCAAGTGGCAGATTAGGGAGTCTGAGTCAGTGTGGTTGGCGGCCATTTTGTGGACATATCCGAAGCGTAAGCTGCCCTATCTATATATATTCTTGTTCCCTATAGAATTTGTGATATTTTGGTATATTTTTACCTGCATAAATATCATATTATATATTAAATATATGTATTTTTTTACGAAATTTCTAAGTACTCAAAAAATTACCTTTAGATATGGCCCCTGATATAAATGTAATTTACAAAATAATGAAGATTTTTTTACATATTTCTATTTTAGGATAACATATGTTTATTCCCTAAAAAAATTAGCCACTTCCTATTTCATTTGGGTACCCAAAAAAATTCATGAAATTTGGACAAATTTTTTTGGCCAAAAAAAGTTACCCTTTTTTTCTCATTTCAGATCTTCACCTCCATGGGTCTGACTTCATCCAAAATACATCAAGATGTGTCCTAAACATTCAAGAATCAATTCCTAAAAGGATTTGTGTATATATGTATAAACTTTTTTTATGAATTTCTATGTCAGGTCTTTTTTTTCTACTTAATTTTTTAAAATATTTATAATAAATAGTTTTTCTGCAGATGAGTAGTATTTATCTTTACAGTTGTTTTAAGCATTCATTGAAGTTTTTTTTGGCAAAAGAAAAAAGGAGGTTACTGCAAAAACTGATTTTTCAAGAATTTTTTTTGGCGTCGGGGTCGTTCGCGTCCGAGTATACCCTTAAAGGGGTGTCCGAGGAGCGTACCTATCCAGGGTTAAGCTCAAAATAATCTAGATGATATTGTCAACCCTATAATAAATAAATTTTAAGTGAGACCAGCTTTGTAAATAAATAGCTTGAAATTAGTTTAGTCCTAGTTTGTTCATTTCCTATTAAAAATTTCTATTTTGCAGCATACAGCTAGTAAAAAACTATTTAGGTATACGGTATATTAAATATCCACTCGTTAAATATAACCTTTATTTAGATAGATATTCTGAATTAAAATTTGGCGTAATAACAAATTGACTAGCGAAATAAACAAATTGACTAAAAGAATTAGATCTAACATTTACTAAAATTCAACGTATTATAAAAAAATCACTACTCCCACCTCTGTTCTAGAGAAAATCGGGATTTAGTAAATCTGAACAAATACGTTCAAAACTTTACAGTGAAATTAAGATTATGCCTTCACCTGTGGATTTAAAAATCATTCAAGAGTATCAAATGATAGAAGCAATTGCAAAATTTCCCAACAATGTCATTGAACATTGAACTTAGTCATATGGCATTGAAATAAATTTTGAAAATTAAACTACTCTATTGAAATAAAACGAACTGAAAATGAAATACTAAACCTACCATTTATCAAACTAACTGAAAATGAAATATTGAACCTACCCTTTTATCAAACTAACTGAAAATCAAATATTGAACCTACCCTTTTATCAAACTAACTGAAAATCAAATATTGAACCTACCCTTTTATCAAATTAACTGAAAATCAAATATTGAACCTACCCTTTTATCAAACAAACTGGAAATCAAATACTGAACCTACCCTTTTAGTATTGATATAAAACTAATTTTGAAAATTATACATTGAACCTCCTGTATCATCGAAATGAAAAGTTTGAAAATTAAACACTATTCCTTTCCTACATCAGCATTAAGTAGACTACAACCATAGGAAAAAAATGACCACTAAACTTACCTCAAAGAAAATACTTCGTGGATTCAGTCATTCTATAGTTTTTGTTCACCAATCGACGTGTCATTCGTTGAGAACAGGTTTTCATCAGTTCATATATTAAGTTCATAAATTAAGAGCTCCCCAACATGGCCTCTGCCATGCACTGCATCCCTGAAAATATTAACAAAAGGTTACTAAAATAGAATGGCTGGTTCCTACATCTGTGACCGTATTAGTAGTGTTTTTGCTACAATTTTTGTATCAAAAAGGGTCTTTAAAAATACTTTAGCGAATTTATACAAGGTTAAAACAAGGTTAAAACAGATTCCACAAATGCAATAACAGATATACACAAATTAGATCACAAAAAATATGGAATTTGAAGTTTGCAAAATTTTAACTAAAGGCTAATACTTTCGACATCATTAAAAGTTAAAAAAAAAATATGCAGTATAAAAGTAAGTTTCTTTACCTAAAGAGTAACACTATGCTATGACAGTAGTAATTTAGAATTTTAAGCAATGACTATCAAATTTTGTTACCTTCCACTTAAAACTTCATTATATGTTGCATGTTGCCACTGCTATGGCTATGCTCAAATATACTGACCAAGTGATATTTTATGATTGCAAAGGTTTATTGCAAGTTAGTCAAAATTTTTATACAGGAAGTAATTTCGAACGCTAAATTTAAGATTATACTTGGGGGATATTTGATATCTGGATTTCCTAACAGTTTAGCTTTAATCTTGACAATTATTGATGAATTAGGGGCTCTTCCGCTATCTATGACAGCTTTAATCTGCATTATGCAGTGTTAAATAGTCGTCTAAAATAAAGGCAAGTTTTAATACATAGGTTTATCAAAATACTGAGATGAAATCTTAGATTTTAGTAACATTTTCGAATCATGAATATCGTTCGACAAGTATTTGCTGTCAACATGCAATATATACAGGCGATTCGACTTTAACCTAACAGTAGTAACAAAAAAGCTGAGATTCTTATCCAAGATGAAGATTATTACTGGCTTTATTACCCGTTTGGTGAAACTAAATTTCAATATAGAGAACCCCTAGTTAGAATTAATTTTGAGAATTAATTTTGAAAATTAAACAAAACTTCTGTATCATTAAAATGAAATATTTTGAAAATTAAACATTGAACCTTGTATCATTGAAAATTTTTCAAATTAACCATTGAACCTCTATCATTGAAAAAAATTTGAAAATGATACATTGAACCTCTCGCGTATCATTGAAAACCCTATTTTTGGAAATTAAGCTTCTGTATCATTGAAATAAAACTTTAAAATTAAAAATTTAAACTCACCTGTACAATTGAATTAAAACTAATTTTGAAAATAACATTGAACCTCTTGTAGCATTGAAAAACTTCTAGAAAATTTAAATTAAGACTAATGCCAGGCAAAAAAAATATAAATGACCCCTGAACTTGCCTTAAAGAAAATGCTGTGTGGATGAACTGTTTTCCTTCACCAATCAATCAACGTAGGCTTCGTTGAGAACAGGTTTTCATCAGTTCATATATTATGAGTTCATGTATTAAGATTGATCGATTTAAAAGTTTTCAGGCATCCCGACATCTAAGGTATTTGACGCCGGGCATGATTAAGAGTTTTCAAACATAACTTCTGCCAAACACTACTTGCCTGGAAATAACCAAAGATTACTAAAATAGAATGGCTTGTTCCTACAGCTGTGACCGTAATTACAGTCTACATTTAATATTTTTTGAATAAAAAAAAAAAAGGTCTAAAATTTAACACCAAGACCCAAAAGCTTAATGAATTTATACACGGTTAAAGCAGATTTCATAAATACAGTAACAAAGAAGTACGCCAATTAGACTTGCCAAAAACAAGGAATTGGAAGTTTTAGCAAAACTTTAAAGACTCATCTCGCTTCCAAGGAAAAAAAGAAAAAATAATTAAACGTAAATGTTTCTAGACAAAGAATTTCTTAACAAGTTGTCTTGGGTGCCACTTAAATGAATATAAATTTAGCATTTTAATCAATGACTTAAATGAAGTTAACTTCCATTTCACTAACCCACATCACATACAATCTTTCATTTGTTACATCTTGCCCGTAGGCCATAGATTCCACAGCTATAGCTAAACTCCTATGTAGTGACCAAATTAAATGTAAGAGTTACAACGGTTTAGTGCAAGTTAGTCGAAATTCTTCTTTATACCAGCGGTGATTTCGAACGCTAATTTTAAGATTACATTTGATATTTGGATTTCATAACTGCTGTTTAGCTTTAATCTGCTTTGCCTTAAGAGTTTTGCTGATGAATTTAGGGCACATCCGCTTGGGGGCTATGACTGATTTAATCTGCATGTTGCAGAGTGTTAAATATTCGTCCAAAACATGCAAGTTTTAAGATAGTTTATCCAAATACCAAGATCAAAGCTTAGAAAGCTTGTAGAAACATTTTCGAACTAGGGATATGGACAATAGTTTGCTGTCAATATGCAATATCTATTCGACTCGACACAGGTGTTACGATCAAAATGCATAGATCATACCTTGGCCTACACGAATATTATTATGGGTTTTATTACCCATTTGGTGAGACTAAACTGAATTTCAATATCGATAACCACTGAATACTAGAGATACGGATTAAAATCAACGAATTTATTTTTATCTAAATTGCTATAAAAAAATTTCTGTAACTTTGGTATGAGGTTTGAATCCATGTAAACAGTATATGCTCAAATATAACGAAGAATAGACAACAAAAAACACTTGTCTACTGTAGGCAAAAGAGGGGGATTTTTTTTTTGGTTTTGGGTCCTTACAACCACAAAACATTGCACTTCCGAAATAGCTTTTAAATATAAAGCAGCCTATACATGTTTAAGAGTTCATTGGTTTATTACGAAATAATCAAATGAGGGCAATTTTGCGCATTTTTAGTAACAAGAGCTTTGAGCCTCCAACAGATATTTTTTTATTAGACGAAACATCCGTAGCAACATTCTTATACGATAAATTACTTTGATAAATTGGCTCGTTAACGTCATAAAATTCACGAATAAAAGTTGAACTCTGCAACGGATGGCTGAACAATAACAAGCTTTAAATGTTTTATTCCTAATGAAAGCATTAAATGCACATCAAGAAAACTTAATCAAACAAGAACGATCAACATTTATAGATTGATAGGAATAAAAGTAGTGCCATCTGGCTTTTGTACTACATTGGAATAATTACTCTTGGCTGAACTAAAACTAAGTACTTAGCGGTAAACTACAATGTAAAACTCAAAAATTTCCATCTTAAGTCTTATTAATTTCTCTGGTTATATCCGTCCCTACGAAAAAATTTAAACTTTCTACAGTTCTCTACTATATGGATTTTCAATTATAATCTGTACTCCTAAAACTGCATATATATATTTCTAAAGTTATCGCCGGACACCTTTTACGCATGAATAATATACGTAAACATTCCAAACTGCTTTAATCAACGATTTCAAACTCTTGGAATAATGCTGTAAAATATGCTCCAAGGACTATTCCAGCTACCAATCCCTAGCCTTCAAACTTTAATATTAATTTAGTTTGTCTAATTTTGATATATATTCGAATACGCATCTATAAATACATAGCCCAAATTAACAAGGGTAGGCTAAAGATTGTCAATAGTAATATTGTAGTCGAGCTAGCCTGATCCCCTATCAAAGATGAACTAAATTACTTGACAGATCTTGCCAAATTTATAGAAACTAAGCGTAGACATACTTTGCTCAATGATTTTGATTCTTGCACTAATCTTATAGACATTGTGTATAGATCACCAACATCCAACTTAACACGAAACCCTACGTAAAATTTCTTGGCAACATTTAAATTAAGATACATAAAACTGATAATTTTGCGAAGTTGAACTGACCCTTCCTGGAACACAATACAAACAACTTGCGATTCGACACCAATTAATAACGCGTAAAAAAAAATAAGAAAAAAGTCCTACCTTCTGAGAAGATACGAAATCCTTGCAAGTTGATGTTGGGCACAAGCAACTACAGCTACGATGTTAAAGACGACTTCTCTTAGAAGAGGCTCTACCTCTATATTCACCCACTACCAGACGTCTGCGCCAGTCTTCCCAGTGGATGAAGAAATTTGATTCCTGATGACTGACTGACAAAGTCAAGGAGTCTCAATAGCTGTAGTTACGGCACGAAAAGTAACAGGGCGACATCTATTGGAAAAGGGAAAACTTGAAAAAGGAAGTGAAGGAACCGAATAGATATTTAAACAAAAAATAATTTCAAAGATCCCGTGTTAATGTATATTCAGAAAAACAAGATCTACAAGATAATTCGGATGTCTATCAGTTTATTTGCCATAAAGTCCAGAGAAAAAAAAAATTAAAATGACCACTAAACTTACCTCAAAGAAAACTCTGTGGATTCAGTCATTCTATAGCTTTTCTTCACCAATCGACGTGTGATTCGTTGAGAACAGGTTTTCATCAGATCATATATTATTAAGTTCATGAATTAAAAGCTCCCAAACAGACACTGCCATGCACTGCATCCCTGGAAATAATAACCAAAGGTTACTAAAATAGAATGGCTTGTTCCTACATCTGTGACCGTAATAGTTTTTTTACTACAATTTTTGTATCAAAAAGGGTCTGTAAAAATACTTGACGAATTTATACAAGGTTAAAGCAGATTCCATAAATTCGAATATCAAAGATATACGCCAATTAGACATGTCAAAAAATATGGACTTTGAAGTTTGCAAAATTTAACTAAAGGCTATTACTTTAAAATCATTAAAGTTACAAAAAAAATATGCACTATAAAAGCAAGTTTCTTTACCTAAAGAAATTATTGCGAAAACATTTGCTTTGGGTAACACTATGCTAAGCCAGTAGTAATTCAGACTTAAGCAATTACTATTAAATTTTGTTACCTTCCACTTATACTTTCATTATATGTTGCATGTTACCCGTAAGCCCGAGATTCCACTGCTATAGCTATGCTCAAATATACTGAGCAAGTGATATTTTATGGTTGCAAAGGTATATTGCGAGTTAGTCAAAATTTTTATACCGAAAGTGATTTTGAACGCTAGGTTTAAGATTATCCTTGGGGATATTTGATATCTGGATTTCATAACAGTTTAACATTAATCTTAACTGTTTTATTGATGAAATAAGGACTTCTGCTTATCTACTATGAAAGCTTTAATCTGCATGTTGCATTGTGTTAAATAGTCGTAAAATAAAGACAAGTTTTAATAGATAGGTTTATCCAAATACTGAGATCAAATCTTAAGATTTTAGTAACATTTTCGAATCAAATATCGTTCGAAAAGTGTTTGCTGTCAACGTGCGATATATACTGGCAGTTCGACTTTGATTTAATAGTAGTTACAATTAAAAAGATCATTCTTAACCTAAACGAAGATTATTATCAGTTTGGTGAAACTACCCTGAATTTCAATATCAACAACCCATGAATTAAAACTAATTTTGAAAATTAAAACAACCTCAACTGTATCATTGTAAAAAAACCAAATTTGAAAATTAAACATTGACCTCGCGTATCATTGAATTTTTTTTTTGGAAAATTAAACTCCTGTATCATTTAAATAAAACTAAAATTAAACACTTAACCTCACCTGTACCATTGAATTAAAAGTATTTTTGATAAATTGAACATTGAACCTCTTTTGGTATTGAAAAAATATTTTAAGACAATTCAAATAAACACTAAAGCCAAGCAAGAAAAAAATATAAATGACCACTGAACTTGCCTTAGAGGAAATGTGTGGATGCACAGATTTCCTTCACCAATCAACGTATGCTTCGTTGAGAACAGGTTTTCATCAGTTCATATTCGATTTGTCCAAGTATAAGAGTTCCCAAACATATCTTATGCTATATAATGCTTGCCTGGAAATAATAACCGAGGATTACTAAAATAGAATGGCTTGTTCCTACAGCTGTGACCGTAATCAGTCTAAATTCAATATAATTTTTGTATTAAAGGTTTTACTAAAATTTAATGTTGAAAGAGCAATAGACTTGAACGAATTTATACTGTTAAAGCAGGTTTCATAAATACAGTAACAAAGAAATAAGGCAATTAGACATGTCAAAATTAGGGAATTGAAAGTTTTAGCAAAATTTCAACTATAGACACTTCCAAAATCATAAAAATATGCAGCATAAACTTTAGTTTCTTTACCTAAAGAAATTCTTCACAAAAGTTTACTTAGGTGCCACTTCCACGACTATAAATTTAGCATTTTAATCAATGACTTAAATGAAGTTAACTTCCATTTCACTACCCCACATCACATACAATCTTTCATTATTTGTTACATCTTGCCCGTAGCCCACAGATTCCACAGCCATAGCTAAGCTCCTATGTACTTACCAAGTGTTGATCTTTTAGGATTGCAACAGTTTATTGCAAATCAGTCAATATTCTTTATACCGGCGGAGATTTCAAATGTTTAAGTTAGAGAATATACTCGGGGATATTTGATATCTGGATTTAGAGAGTTTAGCTTTAATCTACTTTGCCTTAGTTTCATTGAAGAATTAAGGACTCATCCGCTTATCTACTATGAAAGCTTTAATCTGCATGTTGCAGTGTTAGTCGTCCAAAACATGCAAATTTTAAGATAGTTTATCCAAATACCAAGATCAAAGCTTAGAAAGCTTCTAGTAACATTTTCGAACTAGGGTTTTGGACAATTGTTTGCTGTCAACATGCAATATCCATTCGACTTGACACTGACAGGAGTAGCGATCAAAATGAACAGATACTTTGGTCTACACGAATATTATTATTGGTTTTATTACCCGTTTAGTGAAACACTAATTTCAATATCGATAACCACTGAATACTAAGATATACATACGTATTGAAAAATCAACGCATTCATTTTTATCTAGATTGCAATAAAATTTTGGTTTCATTGTAGTGTATTACAGGGCGATGTAACCTAGGAAAACAACTACTTTTTCTTATAGAAAAAATTACGCTCTCTTCGAAAATGATACTCGTTCCCGTCGCAAATTAATAGCTTCAGAAATATATATACATCTATATCCTCCGATAAGGGGGGACCCAGAGGATGAAGAAATTTGATTCCTGATGACTGACTGACAGAAAGTCAAGGAGTCTCAAAGCATGTAATGACAATAGCTGTAGTTGATACGTCACGAAAAATAACAGGCGACATCTGTTGGGAAAAGTGAAAACTTGAAAAAAAGGACGTGAAGGAACCGAATTGATATTTTTAAAAAAAAATACAATTTCAAAGATCCCATAATAATAAATATTCTGAAAAACAAGATCTATAAGATAACTTGAAAGTCTATCATAGTTTACTTTCAATGATGTCAATATATATTTACGTTATGTGTAATAATTCCTGAATTTCAAATAAAAATAAGATTTTTATATTCTAAACTGGTGTTTATTTCTGGTTAAATTGATTCAGAATTTCTTTAAACCCTAAATAAATTCAGGGGTTTAATATCATGAATAACTTTCACTCACAAACGCCTTCATCATAATCGTGATGAAACTCAGAACATTATATTAATATTATTTAATGACTGAAGTCAGTCATTACTCTGCCAGGAAACTAACATGATTTATTTGCGCCATAAAACGGAAAGATATAGTCATTATTTTCCTCGTAAAAATAACTGCATTGTAGCACGTAATCTTTCCCAGGTATTTTCATCATAGCAAAGACTTCAGTAAACAGATTTATTGTGTTAACATTAACATCCAAACTGGCCTATTTCAGTGAAACAATAAATATTCAGATGAGGAAGTTTTTTTTATCTAAGTTTTTATTCTCTTGTTACATCAATATTTCTTTGCCTTTGGCCTTACATATCACATTTAAAATAAATTGAGATTCTATATTGCCTCATTATTATTATTATTATTATTATTATTATTATTATTATTATTATTATTATTATTATTATTATTATTACTTGCTAAGTTACAACCCTAGTTGGAAAAGCAGAATACTATAAGGCCAGGGGCCCCAACAGGGAAAATAGCCCAGTGAGGAAAGGAACCAAGGAAAAATTTAATATTTTAAGAACGGCAACAACATTAGAAAAATAATTCCTTTATAAACTATAAGATAAAATAAAACCACAAAATATCAACGATGTCATGAGATCTCGACAGCAGGCGCCAAGCAATAAGATTAAGGCTTTTATTAAAAATCTTTTTCTTGTTTGTCAGAGAAATCAAATTTCAAAAGTCCTAAAAGTAAAAAAAAGAAATGTAACAGAACCCCCCCCCCCCCCAAAAAAAAAGAAACTAAAAAATGTAACGCGATATGTGTGAGAGAAAGGAAAATTTTTCAACCGTTCTCAAATCCAATTATATTCCTGAATGCAATTTTGGTCTCACAAGTTTAGGTGGAGGATTTCCTGAACTTTTTGGAAAAGAGCAAAAGTCTCGTTTGGACTACTTGAAGCGGAAAAATGATTTTGAGTTCGGTGTCTTATAGATCATAATCCCGTTTTCTTTCTTCAAGATTTATCGAGTCAGCCATCAAGTTTATTTTACTTTTAATTTACTTAGAGGGTTGCTTTTCTGGTGCTATATCGCAGGGGAACTCTACTCTCTACAGGACCCTTCATAATTCATTTTATCGTATATATACATTCCAAGGCATTCAGCATTTCATGCCGCATATTGATCGTTCATTGTCAAATCCATATTATCGAAGCATTTGGAAAACAAGAAAATCTCGTTTCCTCTTGAAAGCCTTAATATCTTCACTCTTTCGGATGTCTAGTTTGACTTAAGCGGGTTTACACGTTCGAAAGGTTGGTCTGTTTGAAATGATGTTCAAACGTGTGAACGGGGTATTTGGTGGTCGAACACGTTCGTCGAACGGCTCGAAGAAAGTCTTGCCTGACTTTTGTGGGCGGGGCTTCAAAAAAGTTAGTTACTCTAGGAAAGCAGAAGAATTTTTTTATATTCACATATAATGAATATGTAAGCATTTCCTTGTATATCACAGATTACCTTTATGATATGCATTAAGGCCTATCATAAAGGCTTCACTGGTAGTTAAAAATGCAAACAGTAGATTAAAACAGAAACTATTTGATTATTACTCCGGCATTACCTACTCTAATTCTTTAGACGTGAACCAGCCATTACCAGAGACAGTGTTCTACAGAGTAATTTTCCACTAGTTAGAGAGAGAGAGAGAGAGAGAGAGAGAGAGAGAGAGAGAGAGAGAGAGAGAGAGGAGAGAGAGAGAGAGAGAAATATTCTACTTATGAGGGTTATAGTTTGAACTAACTCTTGAAAGTTATGTTTGACGAATGACTCACCCTTTGTCGATTGGGAAACTGCAACTGGAGATAAAGAAATGATCTCAGTTCAATTGTCTGGCTAAACTCAAAATTCATGGGAGAAACTTGTTAATAAAAATGATAGACAATTTAATAAACCTTTACCATGTGGTTTAGTGTATGTGGGCGCTTATGAGAGATGTATTTTCTTAATCTATTTACTGCGTCCATTGGTGTCAGATATTTGAGTACATAACAATAATTATTGTTTACATCCATATAAGTTATTAGGTTATACCAAAAGAATTTATATGGAATACAAAATCAAATCTGGAGTTTGAATTCATGAACATGATAAATCTCTTGGCCTTATCCAGATACAAATAAACAAAAGGTAAGCAAAACAAAGAGAGAGAGAGAGAGAGAGAGAGAGAGAGAGAGAGAGAGAGAGAGAGAGAGAGAGAGAGAGAGAGAGAGAGAGAGGGTCTGTATGTATTCTTAATGGGAATGTATAAAAGAAACTATGATGATATAACTAGAAATAACATTGAGTTTATATAGTCGTAATACGTGCAAACATCTGTTTAAGGCGATTAGTGTTTTATGATGCAAGAGAAGTTTGTTTTATAGAAACCGGAAAGAAAAATGTGGATGCAAAATACCGAGATAGAAAACTACTAAGAAAGACGTCTTCGCGTGAACATTGTTTGTGGATAACTTGTTACTCGTTGTTATTGAAGAAAAACTGTATTAATTTGTCTAAAGAGTTTGAAAGACCTAGAAATAGTATAAAGGAAAACATTGATTTAAGTAATTGCAAAGCTACGATGAATAAAGATAGGCCTGGAATTTAGTTTATTTCTGATTCGTATCATGAAACATATCTTGCACAGCAACCAGCGAATATAAAGTGATTATATAAGATTATAAGGTATAAGAAACAATGAGAAAATAGATGTGTCCTGGAAACCAAGGAAATAATTACTAAAGGGAATAATGATTAAATTTTGCTATACAGAGTTGGTGTTTAGATATCTCTCCTGTATCATAAAGGGCAACGTGGCTGGCTATATATATATATATATATATATATATATATATATATATATATATATATATATATATATATATATATATATATATATATACATATACATATATATATATATATATATATATATATATATATATATATATATATATATATATATATATACTGTCTATACATATACATACATACATATATATATATATATATATATATATATATATATATATATATATATATATATATATATATATACATATATATATATATATATATATATATATATATATATATATATATATATATATATATATATAAATTTCCTATCACACTCAGATATATATCTAATGTCAGAATTACTACTTCTAGAAATGCCACCATAAAATTATATTGCCAAAATGTACGTCAATTACAAAACGAATATTTACCATTCTCCATTTACACAGACTTTAGAATTCATTACACTAGTATTCTAAATTTCCATAAACATAATCACATACTTAATAAATATAAACTGTTCTGAGCGTATGTGATTTACACAAAATTTCAGATTTTCTAAAAAAAAAAAAAAAATGTTTCCTCCTCAATAGACAACACAAGCCAGACGTTAAGTCCCGGTACGACGCTCTATCTATTTACGAGTGGATTCATAAACATTCCGATAAAAAGACTTTTCCTTTATAACATTTGCCATAAACACGGCATCCGGCTATAAACTCTGGATGAAAATTCTTGTTGCTGAAATAATGCCCGAGATGTGTAAGCAGTTGACGAGTACTGGCTGTTGAGCAATTTTGTTTGTTAACAAGAGAAGAAACGACGTTGTTTAGACACCTATTATGATTATGATTATGATTATGATTATGATTATGATTATCATTATCATTATCATTATCATTATCATTATCATTATTATTATTATTATTATTATTATTATTTATTATTATTATTAGCTAAGCCCCAATCCAAGTTGGAAAAGCAGGATACTACAAACTTATGGGCTACAACAGGAAAGCAACCCAGTGAGGAAATGAAATAACAAAGAAACTATACATAAAAATTCCTGAATACCAGTTTAACTGCCAGATTAGGAAGATCATTCCACAATATGGTCACAATTGCAATGAAACTTCCTGAATACTGTGTAATTTTTAAATATTATAATGAAGGAGGCAAGACTGTTGGAATCAACTGCATTCCTAGTACTACGTACAATAGCTACAGCCTGAGAAATCTGAACACAAGGGATTGTCAAAATTATAATAAATCTTGTGTAACATTCACAAAGAACTACTGAACGAAGGCATCAGAGATTAATATCCAGAAAAAGAATTAAGATTAGAGACAGCAGCTGTAGACCAGATAAGAGAGCAATACTCGGATGAATGAAATAAAATATTTCCTAAGGATATATTGATCACCGAAATCTTTGACTTTCTCAATAGGGCAATTTTTTGTTCAAGTGAAAAAAGATCGAATGTGCTCCCCAAAAATTACATTTACAATTAAGAACTACACCTAGAATTTTGAATGAGTTGTATATAATTTAAGAGAAAGATCAGGATGTTGGGGACCTATTGTCTTGACCTATTTAGATCACACTTTGAATTTTGTTGGGGTAAACTCCATGACAATAATTTCCTCTATGCACCATTTTAGGCAGGTCTTCATACAAGAAATGAAATTGATACAAAGAGAATAGCATCATCAGCATATGCACCAAACTTGTTTTCTAGGCCAAACCACATGTCATTTGCATATGGTATTGAAGCAATGGACCTAGAACACTACCCTAAGGAACATTATATAGTATTTCTTATAGTAACTCTGGTGCCCATCAGATAACTACTTTCTGCAGTCTGTTACTTAAACATTCTATAATCAGGCTATGGAAAGACCCACCTACTCCCACCTGTTTAAGTTTGAAAACAAGGCCTCATGATTAACGCGGTCAAAGGCAGCACTAAAATCAAGGTTAATCATACGTACTTCCTGGCCTCAATCAAGGGATTTCTATACATCATTGGAAATGTAAATTAAAAAGGGCATCATCTCCTCCAAGACCTTGCGAAAACCAAACTGCAAACCACGGAACAGGTGATTACCTTCAGTACACCTATTTAAACGGTTTGTTAAAAGACGTTATAAACTTTAGGTAATATGAGAGTCATGGAGATAGGGAAGCAATCAGAAGAGCTAGAGGTCAATGGAAACATTTACTTAATGAAGTAACATTACCAATTCTCCAACAAATAAGACTCATCTTGCTAGCTTACAAAAAAAGAAGAAAAAAAAATGGAAGCTGAATTTCGGGCTTCTTTAGATATAATTACTAAGAAAAAACGATGAACGAGTACACAACTTTGCACAAGAAACATTGATTGTAATTATGTTAGATTGTCATAACAGTTAAGGATGAGAATCATCATAGAGTGAAATAAGGTAAATTAATTATAAAGAAAAAAAGAAGAGCATAAGTAAGCATACAAACCTAAAAGGATATAAAAATCAACGTCATTGTCATATGAAGTGATAGTAACATAAGAAAGGAAAAATTCAAATAAAAAAGATAAGAATAGTTAGAAAGAAATTATATCAAATCAGCTCCAAAACTTACAAATAATAAACTTTTCTGACTAAACAATTTTGTAAGGGAATGGAACAATGTTCACACACAATGATCCCTCTCACAATTAGAACAAGCTCTCAATTTTTTAATAGAAAAAACTCATGGACTATGATTTCTGATTCAAAGAATAAAATTTCCAAAGAATATAGTTTCAAAATTAGCAGCATAATTATATACACCTATCCATCTGGAATTAATATGACATGGAAATCAAATTTAAGATGAATGAATGTAATTCCTGTATCACTTGTGTTCTTGAATTGAGCTTTATAAGATAAGGTAACCTTAAACGAACGAACGAACGAACGGAGTATGTGCGTGCGTATTTTTTATGACTACCACTACTACTACTACTACTACTACTACTACTACTACAAGAGAGAGAGAGAGAGAGAGAGAGAGAGAGAGGAGAGAGGAGAGAGAGAGAGAGAGAGAGAGGAGAGAGAGTATTGAAAAAAAATATTTAGGTTGGCAGGTTTCCTAAATGCATGACTGGAGCTTGGAACGACCTCGGAATGACACAAAAACGAAAAGTTAAAGAAACATATTTAGATAATTTCAGTCGGGAAAATTTATCCATTCATAAATAACGCTATATTGTGAGAGAGAGAGAGAGAGAGAGAGAGAGAGAGAGAGAGAGAGAGAGAGAGAGAGAGAGAGAGAGTATTGAAAAAAAAATATTCAGGTTGGCAGGTTTCCTAAATGCATGACTGGAGCTTGGAACGACCTCGGAATGACACAAAAACGAAAAGTTAAAGAAACATATTTAGATAATTTCAGTCGGGAAAATTTATCCATTCATAAATAACGCTACATTGTGAGAGAGAGAGAGAGAGAGAGAGGAGAGAGAGAGAGAGAGAGAGAGAGAGAGAGCAAGCAAAGTAATTGTAGGA
>NC_090734.1:146888521-146898521 GCF_036898095.1 Palaemon carinicauda
CCTCTTGTTATTTTCAATTTTTGTATAGTTTATATATGAAGGCTGATTTTAATATTATTGTTCTTAAACTCCGCTTGTAGTTTTTCCTTATTTCCTTTCCTCACTGGGATATTTTTCCTGTTGGAGCCCTTGGGCTTATAGCATTCTGCTTTTCCAACTAGAGGGGTGGGGTTAACTTAGCAAGTAATAATAATAATGATAATAATGATAATAATCAGTCACCCATACTAGGTTGGTTTGCTATGAGCGATCAGACTATAGTCTCCCACCATCACCAATACGTAGTTTCCAGCGTGGTGAGAAAAACTGGCCAAACCCCAGACACGATTAAGTATATATATGAGGCCTTTGTTCTGCAGTGAACTAGATACGGCTGCATTTGTTGTTGTTTTGTCACAGGATGAGGTCTAGAGATTTTCAAGAGTTTCTGCTGCTTATGTATTATTATATTGTTGACTTTTCAGTGTTCCCAGGACATGGACATTGAAGTAAATTTTACAATGATATTTTTAGAGTTTCCTTTTATTATATTAGAATGTAGTAATTATTTGATGTCCATTTTATTGAAGCATACACCTAGGTAATGAAAACTATGGTAACATCCGTGATATCCTTACGATAGAGCAATAACATATGTAAGCAATGTAGATTAATAAGTGGTGGCCATTTGTTGAGAAACAAACGCGTTTATTTATGCTTTATAAATAGTCAGGTAATTATAACCAATATATTTAATAAAGAAAATGCTAATATTAATATGATGCCATTTTGAACCTCAGGTCAATTTTCCTCCAAAGCTTAGCGATTATTCATGAAATTTTATACAAAATCCGTATCTGCATATAAGTATATTGTACGTATAAGCAGGGCAAGGAAGAGAAGACGACGATTGACGAGCTAGGCAAAGTTGCCTGTATAGATGGACATAGAAAGTCCATAAACAGACGGAAATGGAAGGATATGTCTGAGACCTTTGTCCTGCAGTGGACTATAAACAGCAGTACTTGTCCCACGACTGGGATACTCTCCACCGTCCGCATTGAAATTCATCGATAATGATTTGAGATCATTTAAAGACAAAGAAACAGACAGACATAGATAGTGTTGGGGGGGGGGGGGGGGGCGTAATCTACGCAAGAGCTCGTCCGCGAAAGTAATTATCAAAATATTTGTTTAAAGGCCTTCGTAATCAAAGGGTCGTTTCTGCGCTGCGTTTCCCCTCTGACATTTACGAATATTCCATTAAACCTTCACCTGGCATTTTTCTTTTGATCTGATCAGGAATGTTGCTTTGATGTGTCTTATATATTCTTTTATTTAAACGTAGACAATTCTATTCTTAGCAATGTTTGTTGCTGAAATACATTATTGGTTAAAGTAATACTCATCTATTGTCCGGGAGTCATGGTTTCTGCTAATAATTATGTGTAAGAGACAAGATTCCTTAATTAACGATCAGGGGTCAATCCATCCCCGAAAATACTCTCCTTTTTAATCTTCAGTGGTGGGTTAATTTCCTTATTCGAATTCAGTTATTGCATATGTATATATGTATATATATATATATATATATATATATATATATGTGTGTGTGTGTGTGTGTGTGTGTGTGCATATTTCTAAGGAATTGTTAGTAAGAGCACTATTTTCTTTGGAATTAGCCTTAAAATTCCACTTATACTTTTGAATTAGCCTTAAAATTCCACTTATACTTTGGAATTAGCCTTAAAATTCCACTTATACTTTGGAATTAGCCATAAAGTTCAACTTATGTCAACTTTGGAATTATCCATGAAAATCCCACGTACATATTCAATTATTTTTATTTTCTTTATTTTTTTTCTTTAATAGTTATTTTTCTAACTGGTACCATCAATTCTTCTCAGGACATTTCTAGTTAATAATTATATCTAATGGTTTATAAACACTGTTGAAGAGCCCAGACTATCATTATTTTAACATTTTAGTTCGTCGGTATATTTTTATTAGGCTTAGCAGTATATGAAGCATTTGGCTAAATAATGGAACAGCTTCCTGTTAAGGTTTAGTGTAGGCACTAATGGGTTAGTTCTTTTACATCAAAGATTTAATATATGTTTCCAATCATTTTCTGAAATCAGTCGTAGAAATCATTGCAAATTTTGAAGAAAGCACATATTCATAAAACTACTAGACTTACCTGTGATATTATAAAACCTTACACACAAATAAATAAATGAATGGATATATATATATATATATATATATATATATATACATATACATATACATATAAATATATATATATATATATACATATATATATATATATATATATATATGTATATATATATAATATATATATGTGTATACTATAGACACACGTATATACATACCCCCAAAAAAAACGCAACCGTTTCTAATTCACTGATGGATAAAGGCCTCAGCCATGTCTTTCGTCATGTCTGGTGTATGGCCATTTTCATCACCACGCTGGCCACTGTGGATTGGTGATGGTAGGAGATTTTGGTGAGATCGCTCACAGCAAACCGCCTTAGTATGGGTGGCCCTGACTAGCACAGCTGTGCTGAGCAGGGTGATACACAAACACTTTTACAAGTTAAGTTATCCCCACTTATATATATATATATATATATATATATATATATGTATATATACATATATATAAATGTATATGAATATATATATGTATATATATAAAGAAATAAAAAAAAGATGTTCCTAATTCCCATTTTATATGATTGATTAGCTATTATTATTATTATTATTATTATTATTATTATTATTATTATTAATTATAATAATGATAATAGTAATACTAATAATAATAATAATAGTAATAATAATTATAATACTGATAATAATAATAATAATGATAATGATAATAATAGTATTAAAAATGATAGTAATAATAATAATAACAACAATAATAATAATAATAATAATAATAATAATAATAATAATAATAATCAAAACATTATTTCTAATTTTATACAGTTGATTAGTGATTATATTCCTGACCTAGTGATATCTTCGCTACGCGTTCCTTTTTCAATATTATTTCTTCGCTACGCGCTCCTTTTTCAATATTATTAAAACGCTCTGAAAATGAAGATACCTGATCTTGAAGTTCACGTAAAAGGGCATTTGTTTTCGTATCGAGGAATCAGTAATTTATGGGATGGTAGTATATATAGGGGATGGAGTTGAAAGATACCACCATTTACTTGGATTTCCGGTGAAATATCGGATCTGTTTTTCAAACAAAGTCATAATGCTGGTGCACGATAAAAGGACCGAAGGATGTAGAGAGAGAGAGAGAGAGAGAGAGAGAGAGAGAGAGGAGAGAGAGAGAAAGAGAGAGAGAGAAATGACAGGCCGAGAAAAACAAAAAGAACTAATATATAATCAAAGAGATGGATATACATTCCTATTATTATTATTATTATTATTATTATTATTATTATTATTACTACTGTTGTTATTATTATTATCTTTATCTTTATTATAAATTATTATTATTGTTATTATTATTATTATTATTATTATTAATTATTATTATTATTATTATTATTATTATTATTATTATTATTATTACTAGCTAAGCTACAACCTTGTTTATTAAAGAGAGAGAGAGAGAGAGAGAGAGAGAGAGAGAGAGAGAGAGAGAGAGAGAGAGAGAGAGAGAGAATTAATATATTATCAGAGAAAGAGGTGGCTTTACATTCTTATTATTATCATTATTATTACTAGCTAAGCTACAACCTTGTTTATTAAAGCGAGAGAGAGAGAGAGAGAGAGAGAGAGAGAGAGAGAGAGAGAGAGAGAGAGAGAGAGAGAGAGAATTAATATATTATCAGAGAAAGAGATGGCTTTACATTCATATTATTATTATTATTATTATTATTATTATTATTATTATTATTATTATTATTATTATTATTATTACGAGTTAAGCTACAGCCCTAGTCGGAAGAGCAAGATGCTTTAGTCCCAAAGGCTCCAACAAGGAAAATAGTCCAGTGAGGAAAGGAAACAATGAGATGAATTAAAGTACAAGAGAAGTAATAAACAAATAAAATTATTATCTCATCCCCCATATGACTTGAGTATTTATAGCTACATTGTTGAATAATAAAATACCATATGAACTTTTTATAGGTCTTGAGCATATGAAAGATAGAATACTAAATTTTCGCAGTAATGATACAGCCATTTACTAATACAGAGCTACGGAAGAAAATCTTATATTAACTAGAGGAGCACTCAATAGAGCACAGACATCCGTCGCGGCAGCTTTTTTATAGACCTTTTGCTTGACCTTGACTTTGACCTTTGACCTTAACATGTATTAATTGGGGTGGAATTTTATACACTCAAATATGAACCAAGTTTGAAGTCTGTGACAACGATGTCCAAAATTATGGCTGATTACGTGAATTGGACATTTTGCTCGACTGTGACCTTGACCTTTGATCTTGGCTTTCCAAAAATTTAATCATTTCCACCTTTTTACATGACATTTAATCTCTGCAAGTTTCAGTACTCTACGATTTAAATTGTGGCCAGGAAGCTGTTCACACACACACACACACACACACACACACACACACACTAACATAATCTCCTTCCAACTTCGTTGGCAGAAGTAATGAGCTCACCCAAGAGTACTTTGTCTTCCAAGCGTTCATTGTACTTGAGAAACTCCTGTTATTCAGAGAAGAAGATTATTAGATTTTTTATAAAGTCGTAAAGAAAGTTATTTGGGTCTGAGATGCAAATAGCTTTGTACTGTAGTTAGCAATATGTTTTTTTTTTTTTTTTTTTTTTTTTTATCAAGAGTTATTCAGGGCTACATCAGCCTGTCGTTTTTTAAAGGTTAATTAAGTATACGATAGATTACGAAATACTTTGTTTTATCCCAAATTGAACACAATTTTATATTTTAATCTCAAGTGAAAATATTATTATAGACACTGTTAGAAATATTCTCTCGAGAAGAGGAATATGAAGTATATGTCTCGGGAACTTAAAATTATGACAGTGATATGTGTAGTAATAGTAGTATTTATTATTATTATTTATTATTATTATTATTATTATTATTATTATTATTATTATTATTATTATTATTATTATTATTATTATTATTATTATTATTATGTAATTGCACAGGTACATAAATGAAGGAAATTTTTAATCAATCCACTACACCGCATAAAAATCTTTGCGATTTATTTTCATTATGGTGCTGTAGAAATAAGTGTTTTAAATTAAAGGAATAGGAATTAATTATAGTAACATCATAGGAAATTATGCATACATATAGCTCTTTTTGGTACAAAGATCCTTACGAGTATTTTGGGACCGAAGTTTTATGATGTACCACGGGGCAATCAATTTAATGCCTACATGTGGGTGTGTATATAAAGGTTAGCTTTGGATAGAGTAGGACACTTATCTCTGGAAGTCCAGTTATGTCCGTGTTTCGAAAGGTAGAAAAAAAGTTAAGTTTCTTTTAGCCTAGGATATCTCTGATAATAGAACTATTTGATTGTGCTTGAATTGTTCTTATGAACTGAAGTGTTAGTAACTGTGTAAGCCTAGTGTAATTTCGTTAGTATTACGTTAACAAAATGAAGTGTAAAGAATATTTTATAGTCACCGTATAGTTGTATAGTCACTCGGTCTAGCTACTCTATAGGCTAAACTTTAATGGTTTTACTAAATCATTTTATAGAAACCAACTATATAATTTAGACCCGTGCTCTTCTTGTAGCAGAGCATAAGCGTCTTTTGCATGTCTTTAATAGAAAACTGTACTTTTGTTTATGTCTCGCGATTTAAGAAAAGCGAGTGTGGATTTAAATATAAATTTTTTGATTATCTGTTAAGTGAAACTACAGCTCGATAACGTTTTATGTGAACTAGGTGATAATTTTTGAGAATTATTAATTAATTTTTTTTTTTTATTATATTTTTGTAACCCATTATTATTAATTTTTTTTGTTTACAAATCTGTTATCACCTCGAGTCTGGTCACTATTACTCCTAAAACTTGTCAAGTCGTAGATCTAAAAGAACAAGTTAGAACATTTCAGATAATACATTTTCATGATTCACTATCTGAACTTGTAAAACGAAAATCTATCATACACTATAATGAAAGATTAAAACCTTCCCTTCTTCCTATCGTCATATCATCTCCTCCTACGCCTATTGTATTCTATGGTTTATGAATAAGGTGAAGAGTAATTCTAAAAGATTTCTGGGTTAGGAAGTAGTAAGATCTTTCCCGGATTTAATTAATCTCATATAAAGATTTGTTCTGACCAAATAACACAAGCCTGGTTTACCTGACATATGAAGAAAGTCTAAGAGAACTATATATATATATATATATATATATACGTGTGCCAAGTAGATAAGCACGATACAAAACTAAGAATTTTTATAAGAGTCCTCTCTCTCTCTCTCTCTCTCTCTCTCTCTCTCTCCTCTCTTTCTCTCTCTCTCTCTCTCTCTCTCTCTCTCTCTCTCTCTTTAAACTAAAGTGCTTCAAAGAATTTATAAAAATAAGAATCAATATCTTTATGATGATAAGACTTTAACGACGTAATGTTTTATTGGTTCCTCTCTTATCTCCGTTGATGAATGACCCTTAAAGTTAGTTCTCTCTCCAGCCAGATCCCGTAAATTTCAAGATGATATCCTTTCTTTAATATAGGGTTAGTTTTTAGGTTATTTTATAGCTAGGGAAGTTATGTTCATATTATTGCCAATGTCGAACCGATTCGTAATTCAGGATATATATGTTTATATATATATATATATATATATATATACATATATATATATATATATATATACACAGTATGTATATATATATATATATATATATCTGTATATATATATATATATATATACACAGTATGTATATATATATATATATATATAGATATAGATATATATATGTATAGTATACGGTATATATACAGATATACATACATACATATATATATATATATATATAAAAAATTATATATATAGCCTATATATATATGTATATATATATATATATATATATAAATTATATATATATATATATATATATATATTGCAATATGTTGCGATTATACATTTCTGAGATAGGAAATACCTGTATGTATTAATTACTGTTATGGAACACAATTCAATGTCAAGCTTCTGGAAGCCACATGTACCATTCAGATCTTAACCCCGTTGATTTTTCTTATATACTTTTTTTTATTACTTTTGATTTTGGTCATTAAATCTCAAGAAGAATCCAGCTTGGAAACTGCTGATCTGGAATACGACATGATACAAAAAAAAAAAAAAAAAAAAAAAAAAAATGAATAATAATAATAAATGAATAAAAAAGCTAATCGGAGATGTGATTAAGTCGTAAATCTTTCATAGTTTTATTTTCGTTTTTCCAGACGAGTAAATATCCAGATGATGATATTATATTTCTTTTATTTCCCTTTTTATTACCGGCGCATGAATTACGAATGATCTATTCTTATGGTTTTTGTGACCCCATTGATGGTGTCATATTCTTTGTCTTGTTTTTTTTTTTTTTTTTTTTTTTTTCTTGAGATTTTATTTCTTCCATTTAACGGGGTTCATTTAAGGAGATTTTGTCGAGTCACAAGAAAATAACGGGTAATTCCAAAAATGAATCGTATTAAATAACACTTAAAAATTTGCATTAAAAAACGTTAAATACCTGGCAAAATTTATTCCAGGATTTTTTACCATTTAAAAAAAAAAAAAAAAAAAAAAAAAAAGATATTTTGACGTAAAGGAGTGATATTACGGTCACCAACCCGTGAAAAATAATAACAAAATATGGTAAAATTACGGCCCCCCGCATTTTACTGATATACGGCTGAGAACAGTAGATTGATACGAAGAAATTCCGATTAAAACTGCGCTTTTATTAACAGTGTTATGTGGTTTGTTCCTCACCTCAATTTCTTGTTTGAAGTCTAACAGAAAGAAATCTGAGAGAGAGAGAGAGAGAGAGAGAGAGAGGAGAGAGAGATGAGAGAGAGAGAGCGGTGAAGTCTTATCAATTATTTTCAAAGATGAGGGAAACTACAGTACGATTATTTGGTTTCTCTTATTCTACTTTGAATTCACTTTTATTATTGAATTAAGGCAATGTCTAGCCTACGTTAGCATTACATTACTCTCACGAGGGAGAATATTAAATGCAGACAGCATTACAGACAAGCACAATAAATCCAGAAATAGTATTTTGTTATTGAATTAAGTTTTGAAGAGAGAATAGTATCTAACTTGAATGGACCGTGTGAACTTTTTTGTTATGCAAATACTCTGCCGTTTACATTTTCTTTTGGGGAATACTAAGTAAAAAAGAAAAAAATTTCATAAATGATATAGGAATCATAAAACTGTGTTATGCTCTGAAACAACTTTAAAGCGGTTGGGAGTATAACCAAAACCCCACATGTCTTTGATTTTTTTATGCAAAACAATATGTACTGAGGATAAGAGAAATAACTTTTAAGAGTAACTAAACAGCTTGATCCTTATTAACCGAATGTCTTACGATTTACATGATTTTTTTTTTTATTATGCATAGCCCTAAAGTACATTGAGCAGAAGAGACTTGAAAATACAAGATGTCTGTAACGCTTCCAGAAAGCTAAAATCACAGGCTACATCATAACATGCACTTATTGAACAGCATCTACAACCGTTAGGCTACCAGAGGGCAAAACACATTGGCTACACCACCCCTTGCAATTCGGTTAGATTTACGTCAACTGAAGACTGATTACCTTCAAAGGCCTAATAAAGTAGCCCAACTTTGTCCATTTATTAATAACAATCCTTTAAATCATATTGGTCCCATTGGAGTTTTCCATCGTTCTCCTTATTTAGTAGTGATCCTAAATGTAGTGTTCAGCCTTGCCCTTAGAATAGCAATAGTCCTTCCGGAGAGGATCACCTTTAAAGTAAGATTAGTAGTAGGTCCAACAGTTTCCAGCCTTGCCCTTATATTAGTAATAGCCCCATGAGAGTTGGCTACTTTGCCCCTTAGGTTAACAACAGTTCTATCAAAATGGCCCAGCTAGGTCCTTGGATTAGTAGTAGTCCCAAGGAAGTGACCGAGCTTTGTCCTTAGGTTAGCAAACATCCATTTGCAGTTACCAAGTTTTGCCTCTAAGTTAGCAAGAGTCACATTGGAGGTGCCAAGCTTTGCCCCTAAGTTAGCACCAGGTCCCCATCGGAGTTGCTAAGCTTTGCCCTTAAGTTAGCACCAGTCCCATTGAAGTTGCTAAGCTTTGCCCTTAATTTAGCAACAGTTCCATCTGAGTTACCCAGCATTGCCATAAGTTTAGCAACAGTTTTATCTCAGATACAAAGCTTTGCCATTGAGTCAGCAACAGTCCCATCGGAGTTGCCCACTTTTCCATAAGTTTAGTAACAGTCCCATCGCAGTTGCCCAGCTTTACCGTGAGTTAAGCAACAGTTTTATCGCAGATACACTGATTTGTCTAGACACATTGAAGTTGCCCAGCTTTGCCCTTAAGTTAGCACCAGTCTCATAGGAGTTACTAAGCTTTGCCCTTAAGTTAGCAACAATCGTCGCAGAGTTGCCCACTTTGCCCTAAGTTAGCATCAGTCCCCTCAGAGCTGCTAAGCTTTGCCCTTAAATAAGCAACAGTCCCATCATAGCTACTAAGCTTTGCACTTAAGATAGCACTAGTCCCATCGGAATTGCCCATATTTGCCATAACTTTAGCAACAATTCTATCGCAGATACACAGCTTTGTCTAGTCCCAATTAAGTTGCCCAGCTTTGCCATTAAGTTAGCAACAGTCCCATCAGAGTTCCCAAGCTTTGCTCTTAAGTTAGCACCAGTCCAATCAGAGTTGCTAAGCTTTGCTCTTAATTTAGCAACCAGTCCCATTGGAGTTGACAAGCTTTGTCTTTAAGTTAGCAC
>NC_090734.1:146903521-146913538 GCF_036898095.1 Palaemon carinicauda
CTCCCATAGTACTAAGAAAGAAAGGAAATCGCAGAGAACATATCAGTGTTCTGCATGTGATGTTCCTCTTTGCATTGAGCCATGCTTTAAAATATACCATACTGTAAAGGTTTTCTAATTTTGTTTGTAGCTAAGGATAAATGTATTTTATTTTAGATATCTTATTTTCAGTTTTTTTTTTTAGTATTCGTAACCTCGTCAAGTAATAAAAATGTAATACAGAATATACCATACTGTAAAGGTTTTCTAATTCTGTTTGTAGCTAAGGATAAATATATTTTTATTTTGAATATCTTATTTTCGTTTTTTTTTTTTTTAGTATTGATAATTTGTCAAGTAATAAAAATGTAAATACAGAATAATTAGCCATGTTTTAAAATATACCATACTGTAAAGGTTTTCTATTCTGTTTGTAGCTAGGGATAAAGATATTTTATTTTGAATATCTTATTTTCGTTTTTTTTTTTTTAGTATTGATAATTTGTCAAGTAATAAAAATGTAAATACAGAATAATTATGCTTTTTTACTTATCCTGGTTATCTTGAAATGATACGCTGGAAGTAATCAAATATCTCTCTCGTCCAATTATAATAATTTTCTCTCTATATCACACAAATAAGTATCTATGTTAATTCATGCATATAATTATGATCATTTGTAAGAGTAAAAAATTTTGTGAGACTGATAATTATAGTATGCATATAAGAGAGCATTCTTCTCTGAAATTATTTTTATGTAACTATGAAAGAATATATGAACGAACCATCTGCTACAACAATTAGTGGTCTAATAAAAATGCAAGTAGGCAAATCAAAATATCTACTTATCCTAATCAATGTGTTGATTATAGGGTACCATACATAATTATTTGTAACATTATTATAATATGCTTTGTAATAAAGGGAAAAACTATTATACTCATTAAAAAAACGAGTTGAAGGTAGTAATTAATATTTTTAAGAAATCAAATCTTATAAATCTTTTACAACTACGTGAAGAGTAATCAAATACTTATTGTCCTATGTTCGTAAGTTAGAGCAGCGCAAATACAAGGAATGAAAGATTTAGAACAAAGACCAAGTGTTGTCACTGATCTCATTCAGAGGTAGGCCTATAAGCTGACAGATTATCCTCCAGAAGAGGCCGCCTGCTGTGTCTTTAATTTACCGTCAAAATCCGACTCCACACCGTCCTTCCCACTACTATATCCCCCCGGTCTCTGAATAATATGCTCTTACGGGCTGGCAGCGGAATTTACGACCTTTATTCGCAAATAAAAGTTCATACAGTTAATTTCACAAGATTTGTTATATACCACTGGATTCGGCATTTAATGGTCTTTCTTTCAAAGTATATATAAAAACATTTACCTTAACTTATTTTTTCCTAAATCTTGCCGTTGTGGGTGGACGGACACGATCCGAATGGAGCCGCAGTGAAGTGGTTAAAAGTTGACTTTGTAATACCTCCATTCATAAGAAAAAATAGCTTAATTAGTGACTTGCCTACAGCGTTTAAGCACTGCGTAGAAGTGGTTAATTCTAATTTGTCTTAATGGAATTAAAAATGTAATGAAAAAATAAATGTCGAGAGAGGTCACTGCTGGAAAGAGTGGAGTCATATGGATGATGTTGACAATCTTAGAAGCATAGAACAAAGGTCGTTATTAATGATGGGATAAATACTTAATGGGTGCCATTACTAAGTTGGTTTACTTTGAGCGATCAGGCTAAAGTCTTCCACCATCACCAATCCGCGGTGACTAGCATGGTAATGAAATGGCCAATCCCCAGGCAATAAATAAGGGACATGGTCTTAATTTCTGTTTTGCAGTGGTCTATTATTATTATTATTATTATTATTATTATTATTACTAGAAACGGATGTATTGGTTGTTGTTGTTGTAAATACTTTATGATAGGGTTTAGTTACTTTCTAATATATGTGCACGTTCATACGATATATACAATAGCATTTGCATTCCCAATTATTTAATTTTTTATTCTTTAGTCCTTACTCGCAGAAAAGTAGACCCCGTAAAGAACTAATAATTCTCTCTCTCTCTCTCTCTCTCTCTCTCTCTCTCTCTCTCTCTCTCCTCCTGGTTACTGACTATGGTGTGGTCCTGAATATTTTTAATCTTCAAGTGCTCGAGATGCATTATGGAAAAGTTTTTTCCCAGCCATCGCCTCTCTGGCCTCAATCGATTCCCATCTCTTTGACTTATCTTACAATTCTCTCAAAACTTTTAAGACAGGAAAACTTGTGTCGGGATAATAAATATATATTTTTGGCGCCCTTTATCGCTCCCGGGGTATTAATGGACGTAAAAACGTTGGATTTTTTATCAAAGTAATTGCGGTGATATAAAGTGTCGTGCTAGAACTTATTTCTAAATGTCCTCGTTGGGTCAAACGTTAGGGACGTTTATTGATCAAGGCAAGAAACGTTATAGCAAGAGATTTGTTCTTTGGTTTATTATCTCGGAGCACAATGAGAGTAAAATTGGTCTTCATGTTCCGAGTCAAAGGTCAGGGGAAAAGTAAGTTGATATTTTATCCTCTAGGATCGATTAGTGTGGTTAAAGGGTTTGTATATCGAAATGATCAACAAAGCTGTTATTAGTAAAGGTCATCCTTACTAGGTTGGTGTGCTTTGAGCGATCAGAGTAAAATCTCCCACATCACTAATCCGCAGTGGCCGGTGTGGTGATGGTGATGGAAGTGGCCAAACCCCAGATATGACTAAGGACATGTCTGGTGTCTTTGCCCTGCACAATGGACTATATATATATATATATATATATATATAAATATATATAAATATAAATATATATATATATATATATATAGATATATGCATGTATATATATATATATATATATATTTCAGAGCCAAGTCACGTTCATTACATTAAGAAATTAGAAATGGTTGTTAACTTACAGGGAGATTGAACACCAATTTAACATAAGAATTCAACATTTCAAGATATCAAAAGGATAAGATGATATTCTACATAAATGCACGATAATGAAAAGAAGTACTGAAATACGTAAGTCTGAATATGATTTTTTTTTTCACTGTATTGGAAGTGATTTAATATACCAAAGAGTGTCAGATTTTATGAAACTGGCCCTTACAACAAGAGTTCAAAAAAAAATGTATTTTTGTGACCTTCCAGGTTAAGGTCAAACTTTTAATCATGGTGCCAGCATGCATATTGACGTGGCTCGAGGCAAAAGGATTCAGCGCCTCTACAAGAATTTTCCATAAGCAAATCTTCAGATACAAAACTAAATTTCTTACAGGCAAGTACCGAAGAGTATATATATATATATATATATATATAGAGAGAGAGAGAGAGAGAGAGAGAGAGAGAGAGAGAGATGTTTCTGGGTCACGGGTCAGCGTCATGTCCAGACGTAGAGATATTTGGTGTCTCCCCGTCCGTCTGGTAGAGGGAAGAGGAAGTAGCAATACCGTGGTGAGAGGGGTTCTAGTTACGAAAGGGGGAATGGTTGAATCTCTGTGAGTGTGTGTATGTGTATGCGTGTGCGTGGAGAGTGTGTGTGTGAATATCTATTTAAATATTTACCTTTGATTACTGAAGGGTCGCGTATACTAGTACTAGAATAAAGATGTACCTTGGGACATCATATCCTGTATTCCATTTTATCCTATAGAAATATTCATTTAATGTATGGAAAAATTATTTCAAGAAAAGTTGACAATATAGCTTATGATTTTTATTTATAACTTTAACAAAGCATCCAGATAAAACGTTAAAAAAAATTAAGATAATTTTGCCACATTTTATTCTTATCAACTCTCAGTATGTAACAAAATATATATAATTTGTGTGATAAAGTAACTATGGAACCATGATAAGAGAATCAGGAGGGGAGTTTTTAAATATATTACATTTCAAGATAAAATGGAAATATAAGACCCGCCACTCTTTCTCGCCCCACCCACAATAGCTTCTGATTTAAAAGCAAAATGAGAAACACTACCAAAAAATGCATTGCAAGATTCAACGACATTGCTCACGGAGGAAAATGTAACTTAGCTTTAAATTTTGTTGAATAGTACCTAATGCATTTCTAATGACCAAACTATTACGAAATGGCCGTATATTGCAATTTTCTTGCAATACAGCGATTTTGCAAGTCAAAAATATTTTCTTGTTCGAAAAATTTTATTTATTCAAACGGTACTACGCAGATGCTCATAAAATGCATATTTCAAGTTTATTCTTGCAAATCACTAAACAATGCATCATGAAAACTCCAGTCTAGATTGCAACAAATGCTTTTTTAGGATATACTGTTCTTAAGACAACATACAATTGAACATACTGTAGATATTAAACAAGCCAGCGTGAACTGGTTGTAATTCAAATAAAATGTGTTCATTCAGCAACAAGAGGATGGGAACATAAAAACATCTATTTCGAAAGCTTGCAAAGAGAGAGAGAGAGAGAGAGAGAGAGAGAGAGAGAGAGAGAGAACTATTCATTTGATATCCATAATACCCTTCAAGCACATGTGCGAGAGAATTAATAAGAACTTACAGGAAAATGTGTATTCAAATTGTAGAGAGAGAGAGAGAGAGAGAGAGAGAGAGAGAGAGAGAACTATTCATTTGATATGCATCATTCCCTTCAAGCACCTGTGCGAGAAAGTTAGTAGGAACTTTCAGGAAAATGTGTATTCAAATTGTAGAGAGAGAGAGAGAGAGAGAGAGAGAGAGAGAGAGAGAACTATTCATTTGATATGTATCATCCCCTTCAAGCACATGTGCCAGAGAATTAATGAAAATTTTTTGTCAAGAAAATGTTTATTCAAATTAGAGAGAGAGAGAGAGAGAGAGAGAGAGAGAGAGAGAGAGAGAGAGATTGTATCAAGAATTGATGTGTCATGATCAGAAATAGAGGTAAATATTATGTTTTTGAAATAGCCACTAACTATTATGAAAAGTTCAACAATCAAACACGTTAGGCTGACAGGTATTTTTGTTGGGCAATCAACTCGTGTCTAATTACTTCCTGAGTTTCATTTTTCAAACTTTGCTCTTTGCTGCGCTCGAATTGAACATCGAATAATATTTGTCAGAAGTGTGACCATTGCCTCGTAATTACGGTGGAATTTTAATTGTAAACTGATTAGGTAGTGTGTGTGTGCGTGTGTGTGTGTACGTGTGTGTGAGGGCTTTTTCCTGCAATGGACTAGATACGGCTGCATTTGATTTATATGTATATATATATATATATATGTGTGTGTGTGTATATATATATATATATATATGTGTGTGTGTACGTGTGTGTTTCTAAGGCCTTTATCCTCCAATGGGACTAGATACGGCTGCAGTTGTCGTATATGCGTATATATATATATATATGTGTATATATATATATATATATATACCCTTCCTGAGTGGGGATAATTTATCGTAGCGTACAGGTTCCTGCATCACCATGATCAGCAAAGCTCTACTAGCCAGGGCCAACCATACTAAGTTGGTTTGCTGTTAGCGATCAGACTAAAGTTTCATCATCACCAATCCTTATTAGCCAGCGGGGTGGTGATGAAAATGCACAAACCACAGACATGAATAAGGACATGTCTGAGGCATTTATCCTGCAGTGGACTAGAAACGGCTGCGTTTGTTGATGTTGCATACAATATATATATATATATATATATATATACCACACACACACACACACACACACACCTAACATTTTACGTCAGATGAAAAGAATATACAGTACATTCCTTGAATAAAAAGAACTTTTTATCATTCATTACACCACTTGTGGAATTTTAAAAGCTTAAAACATCATATTCTGGAATGATTAAAAAAAAACCAAGTAATATTTACCTTTTTACACATTTCTCCTCTGTCAGCTTTATCCCATTTAACTGACTAATGCTAGAAATAACCGAGTTTAAAACCGCCTTTCCTCATATTCGAAACCGTCCCTCCATTTATCGCCCGAACATTTTAGTTTCTCGTAAAGTTTACATTGAAGCATATGGCCAAAATAACCCCGGGTGGATATTGGTGAGTTGTGATTGAATTATCAAGGCGAGGTCCATCAACACTTGATAGAGCAGGAATACGTAACAGCTGCTTCTCTCTCTCTCTCTCTCTCTCTCTCTCTCTCTCTCTCTCTCCAGCCGTAACAACCTTTGTTTTCTCTAGCGAAAGTTACCATAGCAGATAGATTGATTGAGGAGGTATGTAATATGTGACTATTGTTATTGCTAGTGTACGTGGGCCGTCAAAAATGATAGGTAAATATTTTGATGGATATACACACACACACAAATTGAACCCTTCCCAACTCCTCTCACCAGGGTATGACTACTTTCTTTCCCTCTACCCGAGGAATGGAAAGAGGCCGAGTATTTATCCGCTGGCAATGTGGCTGAACGTGATCAGTAAGATATATATATATATATATATATATATAAAACCAGAAACTTGCTCTTTGATATATTGGAAGATTATTATTATTATTATTATTAGTATTATTATTATTATTATTAGCCAGAGACTTGCTCTTTAATATATAGGAAAGTTATTATTATTATTATTATTATTATTATTATTATTATTATTATTATTATTATTATTATTATTATTATTGGTAATTAATCACACAATGAAGTGCGCAAAAGGTAAGAAATGCTAATTCTCATCGGGGACTAAACCCCGATCTCTATAGTTTAAAATTCTTGGAATTTAAGAATTAATTAGAAGATGATGTTAAGAATATGAAAAATATGAAAAATATTTATGATGATCTACCCTTCTGTCAATTGTATGGTCCCCGGAATTTTAACCAAAGATTCTTATATCAATCAAAGTTTATAATTAAAAAGAGGGTAATGGAGAAGGCAGGCAATGGCTGGAGAAGCAATGAGAGGGAAAATTAGATGTTAAGAGCTAGCAGATAACTGTGTTTAGAAGCAGTCGTTTTTTTCTGTTGAAAAGCATACCGTTTTCTGTGTTTAAAACAAAACCGTTTTCTGTGTTTAAAAGCAAACCGTTTTCTGTAATTAAAAGTTTACCGTTTTATGTTTAAAAGCAAACCGTTTTCTGTAATTAAAAGCTTACCGTTTTATGTGTTTTAAAAGCAAACCGTTTTCTGGGTTCAAAAGAAAAACTTTTCTGTGTTTAAAAGCAAACCGCTCTTTTGTGTGTTAAAAGCAAGCTGAATTTCTATTTAAAAGCAAACCTTTGTTGGTATTTAAAAGCAAGCCGTTTTTCGAGTTTGAAAGAAACCGATATTTTTAAAAGCAATTTGTGTGTGTGTGTGTGTGTGTGTGTTTAAAAGCAAAACCTTTTTGAGGTTTGGAAACAAAAGTTTTTTTGTGTTTAAGCACAAGCCGTTAGTTTTTTTTTCTTTTTTTTTGTCAGAAGAACCAGTTTTTTTTTTAAACAATATGTGTTTTTGGTTAAAAGCAAACCGTTTTTTTGTTTAAGAGCAAATTTTTTTTTTTTTTTTTTTTTGGAAATGAAAGGTTCTTCTGTTTAGAAACAAACTTTTTTTTTTCTTTTTTTTTTGGTATTAAGGAGATACTGGTTCTTTAAAAGCAACCTTCTATTTATTTAAAAGCAAAACGATCATAATTTGGATCAGTCAATATGTCATTTCAAAATTTGTCTTGGGTACCAGAAAAATTCTTCCGTTTAAAAAAACACCGTCATGACAATATTTATGGTAAATTTAGTAGGACAATGACCTAGGAAATAAACATACTGACATTTTAAAAACGATGTTCCAGGTATCCTTCTACTTCCGGCTCAACACAACAGAGCGCGAAAAAAAAAAAAAAAAAAAAAAATAACACGAGCCACAAATTAGCATCATCAGCGCGTCGGGCTATTTTTTTTAATTTTTTTTTTAACTCCCTGCTGAGAGATTATTGGGTCATAACTTCGCTTAATGACCTATATTTATAGATGAAATAGCTGAAAGCTCTTTGTTATTTTAACATTTCGCTTCCTGGTTGCATAATTCAATATACTATATATACCATGGGGGGATATATGAGATTTAAAGGTGGACCTTTGTTTGAATAAAATGGGTAATGACCTTTCTATTCTGTAAGAAAAAAAAATTGAGCTGAAAAATGTACACTTTCTTTCGGAACTTTGATTGGTGTTGTAATGATTACTATATTGGTTTTGAAGATATCAAAAATTGAGTTTTACTTCATTACAAAATCTGATTTTGATTTATTACAAAAAATGTGATTTTAAGTGCTCACAATGTGACTACAGAAATTATATATATATATATATATGTGTGTGTGTGTGTGTGTGTGTTGTGAATGTGTGTGACTATGCAAATGGATTATATATATGAATATATATATATATATATGCATATGTGTATACAGTATTCATATAACTATATATATATATATATATATACATACATATATATGCATATGTGTATTACAGATTCATTTAACTATATATATATATATATATATACATACATATATATGCATATGTGTATACAGTATTCATATAACTATATATATATATATATATATATAACATATATATATGTATGTGAGTGTGTGTGTGTGTGTGTACATATGTATGCATGTGTGTATGCTTCTAGGTATGTGTGTGTGACTACATATATATATATATATATATATACTGTATATATATATATATATATATATAAAGAGTATGGGCACACTGTGTTTGTATCTCATGTTTGGCCAGTAATAGAACTCACAAGAATTGTTTTGCTCCTCGTCTTGAAATTATTTAATAGATGGAAAAGGGTAAAACCGTTTTCATTTGATAAAGGATTATGGCAGGGTCTTTTCTTTGGAAAATTGTTTTAATAACTCTTTTGTTGTTGTAAGTAATCCTTAGAGGTTTTTTTTTTTCTTTTTTTCTATAACACTTTCCAATTTACGCTATTTTTGGTGACGAATTACTGTCTATCTCCTTCACCGCCATTTCTTAACTTTACATTAATATTTCACTATTTCAAGTCCCCCTCTTAAAGTCTTAAGACTTATCCTATATATTTCTAGATATATCACTTCGCATGTTATCTCCAATCGCAAGTTTCTGGTTTTTTTATGTATCTGTGAAGTTGGGTAGTGTCATAGCCTCTGTACCATGGTCTTTCACTATCTTGGGTTAGAGTTCTCTTACTTGAGGGTTTTGCTCAAGCACACTATTCTATCTATTTACTTATTTCCTTTCCTCATTTGGCTATTTTCCCTGTCGGAGCCCTTGGGTTTTATGGCATCCTGCTTTTCCAACTAGGGTTTTTAGCCTTAGCTGTTGTAATAATAATAATAATAATAATAATAATAATAATAATATAATAATAATAATAATATATTTATAAAAAAAAAGATATTCATTCCGGCGTCCAGTTCCTTATAAGGATTCAAGGTCTCTTGACCTTTTGCACAAATAATTTATATAAATGACAAGCATTTGAAAGCACAAAGTTACACCTACGAGACTAAAAATGATTAATGAATAAAACCAGTGTGTAGAGTTCATAGATCTTTCTGCCTTCTTGAGCAGTCTGATGTCTTATGAATTTTCTGTCTTTTGACGCCAGGTAACTAAAGATCAATGATTTTATTAAATTCCACTACTATGGCAACTCGTATAGTACTTAGAATTTCCCGAACACCTTTCCTAATATCTTGATAATTCATCTGAATGTTTTAGGCTATTATAAGGTTAATAGAGTTCTCTTGCTTAAAGGTACACTCTGGCATATTCTATCTCATTTCACTTTTTCTTGTTTTTTCGTATGGTCGCTTCAACCTCACAATCCTTGTGATCTAAGGATATGGGGTTTTTGTGAGCCTATAGTTCTATCTGCTGAATCATCAGCAGCCATTGTCTGGCCCTCCTTGGTCCTAGCTTGGGTGGAGAGGGGTCTAGGGCACTGGTGTTATGTATATATGGTTAGCCTTTAGGGCATTGTCCTGCTCGATAGGGCTATGTCAC
>NC_090734.1:146914038-146941129 GCF_036898095.1 Palaemon carinicauda
TATGTATATATATATAAATATATATATATATATATATATATATATATTTACATAAATATATATATGTATATATATTCATATAAATATTTATGTATATATATATATACATATATATTTATATATATATATATGTCTGTATATATATTTATATATATAAATATATATATATATATATATATATATATTTATATTTATATTTATATATATATATATATACATTTATACATATATATATATATATATATATATAGGTAAAGTACCCAATGCAGACGCATTTTCGCTACTTTTTGTTCTTTCCCTACTCACTACGCGCTAGGTTTTGTATATTTCTTTTGGTGTTCTATTGCACAAATATAGGTGGAAAAGGATGGTCTTTCTTATGCTGCAATCAGATTGTCATTTTTTTTAATAGTTTTCTGTATATTGTCTTCCAAAGTCAGTGCGTCTCCATTATTCCACTTACCCTGAAGAGACGCACTATCTCCATTGGAGACGCACTATATTTTGGTTTAATTTTCGCGGCCTTAAAATAGAAGGATGAATTAATTAAACACACAGAATTAAACATCAGCTTTTACTAATTATGTAAATCACGAAAAACATTGAAGTTATTTAAAAAAAAAAAATTTTGACCTTTTTAAATTTTTTATGAAATTTACAATGAAAATTGAATTTTGAGGAACATCCTCTTGAACTATGGCTTAATATTCTTTTTTAAACACCTTTATTAACATCTTAGCTAATGTGTATAAACATTATTTAGAATCAAAATTAAATTTCAAGAAACAAATATGCTATAAAATTGAAATAACCTTTAAGAGTAAAATGTAGAAATTTTGTTCTGACGTTACTTGAGCATTTTGAAGGTTAATATGAAATATATAACTGAAGTATATAACAATTTAACTTTGAATTGAGCAATTAAAGCCTAAACAGGCCCTAGACTACAGACAAATGTAAAAAAATATATAATTTTATGTACAATTATGAACATTCAGGCTATAGCCTATACAGAATTGACCAACCTTTCTTAAACCTATCTTACAATCTAAAACATGGCTTGTCAGGACTACTTTTTCTGGTTTAAAATGGACAGGACTGCAGTCTTAACATTCCCTTTGAAGAGGTACCCGAATTTCCTATTTCTTGTGTGGGAAATAGGGTCTCAAGGACGGCCACCTCGTCGGCATAAACAGGGAAAGAAATGTCCTCCACTGCTTTATGTACATAAAAATCAAGAGAGGCCTCAGTCAGGAAAGATATTTTGAGTCCTTCCTCTTTAATGTCTTGCACCTGAAATGATGAAAAGAATTTTTTTGGTTTAGGCTAGGCTAGGCTAGCTACCTGACAGGAATCAGACTAGGCTATACAATGAGCTTATACTCTACCAGTAGTTTCAATATAGACTCAGGTAATCACCTTGTATACAATGTAAGGGAATAAGGATAGTCTAAGCTATCAGTTTACTTACAATTCCAATGTGAATTTCGAAGGACTGATGTGGCCTGCCTTTCGAACTGGTTGTCTGCTTGTAGACCTGCTTGCTCAGCAGGAGCTGCAGTTTTCTTTGCAGGAGCTCTTTTTTTCTTGGAAGGACCTGCTGCTCCTCTCGTTCTGTCTGTTCCCCGAGCACGCTTCTTTGCTTCCAAGGCATCCTTTGCTTCCTCTTTCCTCTTCAGCTCACTTACAACTGTGGTGGCTGATATTGCGTAAGACCTGTCCATATCATCTTTTACAATCTTTGGTCCCTTTCCTTCCCTTCGCTTGGGATAAAAATTGAAAGTTCTGAAAGCTGGGCTCACTCCAGATCTTCTTGTGCTTGTAGAAGGAGTAGGAACAGGTGACTGCCTTGGAGTGAGGTTTAAAGGCGAGGGTGTTGAGATGATGCGGCCTGCAGATGATGGTCTTGATATATTCTTAGGTTCTGTACCCATATGCGTGACAGGGACAAGTCCACGGCCAGAGGTCCTTGGATGGTAGTCCACAATCAAATCATCATGGGACATCATCTTTGATGCAACGTTTTGGAGAATGTATTCCCTCTCCTCTGGTTGCTGGATACCGTAACCTCTCTCCTGCAGGAACATTACGCAGATCTTTTCGAAATCTGCAGCAGAGTATTGGGTTCCCCTGTTGGTGGTGGCTGCGTACTGAGTCTGGCAAGATTGCTCTACCCGACCTCCTGTTGTAATTAGAAAAACACAGTATGATTAATAATGGATAGCGTCATGTTATGAAATCATAATAGATTCATTAATATGCAGTTCATGAAAGTGTTATATAAATTTGCTTAATGATAAGCTGGTTAGCTTAGATGTCGTAATTGGAATTGAAATATAATTTAGGCTGTACAATAAAAGAACACTCACCACAATCAATCCCTTCAAAAATGGTTGAAGGGTCCTCTCGCTGTGATGAGGCACTCTCAATCTTTGAGTAATCTGGAGCATCTTGGTCAAAAGAGCAAAGGCCACACTTCTTGAATCCTGCCTTGATATTATCAGCAGAGACACAGTTGTAGTAAATTGGCAAAAATACTTTTGCAAAGTTCACCTGTGTAATCATACTGTCTGGATTCTGGTGCTCAAATTCCTTGGCCCCTCGAGACCAGCTCTTCTTCAATGGTCCAAACACGCTCACATCCAGTGGCTGCATCATGTGAGTGGTGTTTGGAGGGAGACCATACAGAACTATATTCAGAAGTTGCAGCTGTTTGGCAAGATAATAGTTATTTCTTGTCTCATGCCAATCAGTCCAGATTATTATAGGGCGTTGTACGTTGTTGTCGTTGAGCCAATCGTTGAAGCTATTACAGAGGTACTCGTATAGTGTCTCAAAGGTGATGTAACCCTTCTCACTCTTTCCCACGCAGCAATCATAACCTTCAGGGAAATTCTCACCCATATGAGCACTTATCCTTTTCCTTGGATAGATTATCATTGGAGGAGGAATACGTCCGTCAGCGCACACATTAGCCAGAACAGTGATGTTGGTTTTATGTTGTGCACTGCTCTCTTCGAAAACGTGCTTCTCTCCCTTAATTGCAAGCACCCTCCCTTGCTTTGGGGAGAGAGAGAACCCAGACTCATCAATGTTAAAGTTCCTGCTAGGGTCATGTAGTGCCTCCATCATACCCTCCTCGACAAAGAAAGACTGTGTGTCGGCAAACCACTGTAGAATTACTTGTTTACTTATATTTTTTCTTGATGTTGTCAGAGTCTCCGGGGTTCTGTAAGTAACTGTAGGATGCCTTTGTCTGAACAGCTGCCACCACTTCTTCTTCGGCTTATCTGTAAAGCTTGGTGGAGTAGCCCGTTCGATGCCTTCCTCCCGCTCAGTACGTAAGATAGTGGAGACTGCATCAATTATATTTTTCTTGGTCACAGGATTTGCCCGACGTATTGACCCTTTTATATAGGCCACCAACACCTCCTCTTCGGCATCTGTCAGCACCGTCTTAGGGCCCATCTTCTTGCTGATCGGATGATATCCTGACCGTTTATGCCGCAAAGTAGACTCTGGAATCCCATACTTCCGGCCAGCTGCCCTCATAGATAGACCAAGCCTGGAAAAACAAGCAGTCATATTGCATATAATTTTTGTTAATATTTTCATAGGCTATTAATATCATTATTAGGCTATTATTATTATTATTATTATTATTATCATTGTCATTATTAGGCATATTAGTATACGACAATATATATATCATGATTTTGAGAGATCTTTCAAAGGATAGGCTACTTACTCTTCAATATCCTCCAAGGCTTTCTTTATATCTTCCTCAGAATAGTTGTCTCTTGCTTTCAGACGAGATGGTTCTTGGGTTGCCATTTTGAGATCTTTAACACACTAAGGCTAGGCTATAGCTTATTAATTATAGTCTGAAATACGATTGTCTTAATTCTAAAACACTAGCCTATGTTCGAATATCTATAACACTATCATATTATCTTATATTTATCTTATATTTATCTTATATTTATATCACTGTTCTTATGATCTAAAGCACTTATATGACACTGTTCTTAATAATTAATGTTCTGTATCTGTAAAAATGAAGAGATTATGAAGTTTTTGACCTTTTAAAGGCAATATCCAAAAGAGACGCACCCACGCAACCCTTAATGCAGACGCACGTCTCCTCAGGGCAACGAGCGTCTCCTTTGGTGTTTCGCGCGTGCGTCTCTTTTGGTTATTTTGACTCCGACTTTGTCAGCCCGTCATTCCTCTTCTGTAAGGAATTATAGCCCCTAACTGCAGGGGATATTAGTGCGAGGTTCTTTTAGTTTCTTGCATGGTAATTTTTAACTCTACGAGAATTTTGAAATTATGCGTCTGCTTTGGGTGATGCCAATTTAGGCTCTCCAAAGGAGACGCATTTGGGTTTCCATTTGTTTTTTTTAGGCCATGGTTGTTCATTGACTTTTTTTTCTTCAAAACAGCTTTCTCAAACCTCCACTAGTCCCCTGAAATAGATAGAAATGAATATATGTAAATAGACTGGCTAATATACACAGAAATGTAAAATGACAATTCCTTAGCTTTCGCTAAGAAAACATGCAAAATTTGACATTTGCGCAATGATGGTGTCATCACGTCTACAGTTTTAAACATATTACTGTGATTGTTTGTGGGTTTGTAGACACCGTAAAGGGCTACATATTGCTGGTTTTGGAAATCAATTATCATTTATATTTTTGCCGCTATAATAGAAGAAATTAAAACAATAAAACAAGCAGCTCAAATCCACTCAGCAAAAGAAATTTTAATCTACAAGATTTCAGTTTGGATTTCAACCGACTTCTTCTCTCCCGTGGCACCGCCAAGTGCCCACACACACGTTCCTGCAGACAAACACACACACACGCACAAGCACGCATACGCAAACGCAAATTCGAAATGGCATTCCAGCAGGATTTCTCTCCCCACCTCCTCCCACCATCACCATAAAATCACAAGACAAACGTCTCTCAACTTCCCGCCGAGGAATTCCATCTTCATTTCAGTGAATTCAGGTCATCAAATAACAATCAAATTTGAAAAAAGGAAAGGAAATAAAAATGGAATTTATCTCCTTTTCCTTTACTTTCCTTAACTTTCCTTTGATCTTTGAGTTTTTCGTCCGGTTCATTCATCAAATGGGATTCATTTAAATATCTATTTGCTAATTGAAATCGTTTGTCTGCACATGTGGATTTCTTTCGTTGGAATTAATTATTGATTTTGCCTGAGGGTATGATGACTGAGCTCTAGAGAGAGAGAGAGAGAGAGAGAGAGGAGAGAGAGAGAGATCCAACGTTCAAGGACTGAAAAGCTTCAAGGAAAGGAAATATAATATTAGAGAGAGAGAGAGAGAGAGAGAGAGAGAGAGCCGACGTTCAAGGAATAGAAAACTGAGGAGAGAGAGAGAGAGAGAGAGAGAGAGAGAGAGAGAGCCGACGTTCAAGGACTAGAAAAATTGTCTTATCTTATTGCCTTATTCTATGTTTGGACTGAGAGAGAGAGAGAGAGAGAGAGATTTGACGTATAAATACTAGAAAACTTGAGAGAGAGAGAGAGAGAGAGAGAGAGAGAGAGAGAGAGAGATTTGACGTTCAAAGACTAGAAAACGTAAGAGAGAGAGAGAGAGAGAGAGAGAGAGAGAGAGAGACCCGCATCAAAGAATGGAAGTGGATATTTCAAGGCATCAATCTCATCATTCAAGGTTTTCTTCTTGAAGAGACACGAAGCGAGATAATGGGACCAGGCGAATAAATTTACCAAGTGAGATCTTTGCTGCGCAAACACGACGTTTAGGAACATAAATCTCAAAAAGGGATGAGAAATTGAGGGTTAAACACGACCTCATCATAGTGTAGTTTTTCCAAAAGCGTAAGGAAAATATCAGGGTTACTGATAATGGGTCGTATGCAAAAATAGAATTAATATGATTACTAATTAATTTTTAATACAGATACACACACATACATGTATATATATATATATATATATGTATATACATGTATGTATATATATATATATATATATACAGTATATTTATACACACACACACACACACACATATATATATATATATATATATGTACAGTATATATATATGTATATATATACATATATATACAGTATATATATATATATATATGTATATATATATATATAGAGAGAGAGAGAGAGAGAGAGAGAGAGAGAGAGAGAGACTTCTCCTTTGTTAGAAAAATAAACACCACCAAATAAGATTACTTATTCATATTTATTTCAAGGATTTCAAAAACATTACTCCGAGTATTCCTTCCAATTGCAGAATTCGTTGCCAATTTCCTTTTCCCTTTCCTTTCTTAGTCATATTTTCAGATTAGCGTCTGTGAATCTATAATCGAAAATTCATAGAAAGCAATTTGAAATTAATGCACCAATTAAATCGTTCTATAAATTTTTTTTTTTTTTTTTTTTTTTTTTTTTTTGTAAATATCAGTTGACTTGAAATCCAACTGTATCCTGAAGTTCATTGGAAACGTCTTGTCAATAACAGCTGTCTATGTATGTGTCTGTCTGTCTGTCTGTCTGATCCTGCTGGCCTACGTGGTAACGTCACTGACTGGTGATCGCCAAACTGGGGTTCGAGTCCTGCTCAAACTCGTTAGTTACTAGGGTCGCTGCAACCTTGCCATCCTCGTGAGCTAAGGATACAGTGTTTGGTAGAGTCTATAGGTCTATATGCTGAGTCATCAGCAGCCATTGCCTGTCCCTCACTGGTCCTAGCTTGGGAGGAGAGGGGGCTTGGGTAGTGCCATAGCCTCTGTACCTTGGTCTTTAACTGTCTTGAGTTAGAGTTCTCTTGCTTGAGGGTACACTCAGGTACATTATTCTATCTTATCTCTCTTCTTCATATTTTGTTAAAGTTTTTATAGTTTATATATGAAATATTTATTTTAATGTTATAGCTGTTCTTGAAATATTTTATTTTAATTGATAATTACTTCTCTTCTTTCCTTGTTTCCTTTCCTCACTGACCTATTTTCCTTGTTGGAGCCCCTGGGCTTATAGCATCCGGCTTTTCCATCTAGGGTTGTAGCTTAGCCAATAATAATAATAATAATAATAGTAATAATAATAATAATAATAATAATTGGTTAGTCTCTAGGGCATTCTCCTGCTTAACCCTGGATAGGTACGGTGGGTCGTTTGCGACCCCGAGCGTCAAAAAAAAACAGGTTTTTCTCACGTGACTCACCCCTGTGACTGAATTTGTGGGTGATCGACCTGCAGGAGGTGTCTCCCCTACACGCTCTAGTAGTGTCCAGATGTGCATTGCTGTAGCTGTACTCCTTCCCCGATTTCTGAGACGCGTCGGGGTCGTTCGCGTCCGAGTTTACCCTTCTGAGGTAGTTTGCATAATTATCAAAGTTATTACGTATTATGAAATTGTCGTAGAATGGTGCAACTTGTATAGGTTATCAGTTGTGGAAAGTCTTGGTGGATTGTTTGGCTACCATGTGCATGTTTTTTTTTTTAGTTAAAATGTCGTTCATCACCACGAGGACCATTTTACCGCGAGTGCCCCTTTTTCATTTTTTTTCATTTTTTTGCCAAGTCATTTTTCCGTAAGATATTGCCAAATAGTGTCGTAAAACTTTTGCTTGTTTAGTGTTGGAAAGTGTGTCTAGATGATCTGGCTACCCATGCATGACTTTGTTTTTGTCAGATACGACGTAGTTATTGGTATATTGGGTATTTAACTGCGGTTACCAATTTCTGTTTTTTTTCAATATTTGTAAAAATTACTACGTAGTAAGGAATTGCCGTATATTATTCATTTTTTTTTCATGTTTATGTGTTAGAAAGTGTGCCTTGATGGTTGGGCTAACACGTGCATGTCTTTTTTTTTATCTGAGATGTCGTATATTAGAATGTCGGGCATTTTACCGCGAGTGTCCCTTTTTAATTTTTTTTAATTTTTTTGCCAAGTCATTTTTCCGTAAGATATTGCGAAATAGTGTCGTAAAACTTTTGCTTTTTTAATGTTGGAAAGTGTGTCTAGATGATCTGGCTACCCATGCGTGATTTTGTTTTTGTCAGATACGACGTAGTTATTGGTATATTGGGTATTTAACTGCGGTTGCCAATTTCTGTTTTTTTTTCAATATTTGTAAAAATTTACTACGTAGTAAGGAATTGCCGTATACTATTGATTTTTTTATCATGTTTATGTGTTAGAAAGTGTGCCTTGATGGTTGGGCTAACACGTGCATGTCTTTTTTTTTTATCTGAGATGCCGTATATTAGAATGTTGGGCATTTTTCCGCGAGTGCCCCTTTTTATTTTTTTGCATTTTTTTGCTTAGTCATGTTACCGTAAGGAATTGGCAAGTAGTGTCGCAAAACTTATATTTTTATAGAGTTGGAAAGTGTTTCTAGATGATCTGGCTACCCATGCCTATTTTTTTTTTAGCCAGATATGGCGTATATATAAGTATGTGTTCGATTTTCCTGTGATTGCCATTTTTTCGTTTTTTCCCATTTCTTTCAAAATTACTACGTACTAAGGAACTATCACAGAGTAATATTTCATTTATATGTTTATTTGTCGGAAAATATGCCTTGATGGTTTGCCTAGCACGTGGCTGAAATTTTTTTTTTCTGAAATGCCATATATTGGAATGGCCATTTTTCCACGAGTGCCCCTTTTTATTTGTTTTGCATTTTTTTGCTTAGTCATGTTACCGTAAGGAATTGGCAAGTAGTGTCGCAAAACTTATATTTTTATAGTGTTGGAAAGTGTTTCTAGATGATCTGGCTACCCATGCCTATCTTTTTTTTAGCCAGATATGGCGTATATATAGGTATGTGTTCGATTTTCCGGTGATTGCCATTTTTTCGTTTTTTCCCAATTCTTTCAAAATTACTACGTACTAAGGAACTATCACAGAGTAATGATTCCTCTAGATGTTTATTTGTCGGAAAATTTTGTTTCCTTTTTTTTTGATTGAATATCATCAAATTTTTTTAGCTAAAATATTGCTTTACATTTTTTTTTTCGATTTTATTTCCCTTCAAAAAAAATTTTTTGGGTCAGAATTTTAATTTTATAGGCGTAAAATAATCGACAATTATCCAGCAACCCACCATACAATTTTTATGCATATCCAATAATAATTAGATTAGTAAATAACACCTTGAAATTGACATACCCTTCCTACATTTCAAGTGGCAGATTAGGGAGTCTGAGTCAGTGTGGTTGGCGGCCATTTTGTGGACATATCCGAAGCGTAAGCTGCCCTATCTATATATATTCTTGTTCCCTAAAGAATTTGTGATATTTTGGTATATTTTTACCTGCATAAATATCATATTATATGTTAAATATATGTATTTTTTTACGAAATTTCCAAGTACTCAAAAAATTACCTTTAGATATGGCCCCTGATATAAATGTAATTTACAAAATAATGAAGATTTTTTTACATATTTCTATTCTAGGATAACATATGTTTATTCCCTAAAAAAATTAGCCACTTCCTATTTCATTTGGGTACCCAAAAAAATTCATGAAATTTGGACAATTTTTTTTGGCCAAAAAAAGTTACCCTTTTTTTCTCATTTCAGATCTTCACCTCCATGGGTCTGACTTCATCCAAAATACATCAAGATGTGTCCTAAACATTCAAGAATCAATTCCTAAAAGGATTTGTGTATATATGTATAAACTTTTTTTTTATGAATTTTTATGTCAGGTCTTTTTTTTTTCTACTTAATTTTTTAAAATATTTATAATAAATAGTTTTTCTGCAGATGAGTAGTATTTATCTTTACAGTTGTTTTAAGCATTCATTGAAGTTTTTTTTGGCAAAAGAAAAAAGGAGGTTACTGCAAAAACTGATTTTTCAAGAATTTTTTTTGGCGTCGGGGTCGTTCGCGTCCGAGTATACCCTTAAAGGGGTGTCCGAGGACCGTACCTATCCAGGGTTAACAGGGTAATGCCACTGTCCCTTGCCTAAGCCATTAGCGAGCGCCATTTAAACCTTTAAACATCTCAGAACTTGCCATCCCAACCCCACTCTCTCTCTCTCTCTCTCTCTCTCTCTCTCTCTCTCTCTCTCTCTCTCTCTCTCTCTCTCTCTCTCATGAAGACATGTAAAAGCGAGGAAGCCTAAACCATTCTTCCCCTTAATCCAATGTTAATGGCTTCTAACGAAGGCACTTGTTTCCAGCCAACAAACGCTTCATACCCAAAATGTTTGAAAGAAAAATGGCTCAGGAAGTTTGGTGAATAATTCACACGACAGAATTTAGAGGAACAAAACCACCGTTTGCCTTCTGAGATGTTATCTCTTTATTGTCGGGATGCTCAGAGAAGCATATAAATGGTTCGTTGGTAGGTTTTGTAGACGAAATATTTCATGATGAGATGTGTTTTAATACCGATAGTCGGGAAAACTCTGTTTACACACACACATATATATGTAAATATATATACATATATATATATATATATATATATATATATATATATATATATATATATATATATATATATATATATATATATATATAATATATATATATATATATATATATAGTTAAATAAGCCATATATTTTTATATATTAATGTCTGGATTCTCTTAACGACCTCGGGATCAGAGCCCCAGGCGAAATCACACAAAGACAAGAGCTTCTGACCGGCCGGGAGTCGAACCCTGGTCCGAGAAGCTTGTATGCATAGTGACATAACACGTTGCCAAGTGGTAAGTCACTATTTATACAAGCTTCCCGGACCAGGGTTCGACTCTCAGCCGGTCAGAAGCTCTTGTCTTTGTGTGATTTCACCTGGGGCTCTGATCCCGAGGTCGTTATGAGAATCCAGACATTAATGTATCAAAACTATATGGCTTATTTGAATATGAAAAACACGTCTAAATGTGCAAAATTTATCATATATATATATATATATATATATATATATATATATATATATATATATATATATATATATATATATATATATATATATATATATATATAGATATATATATATATATATATATATATATATATATATATATATATATGTCACTGCTTGCTTACACATATGTAATGATTAGAATAGAATATTACATGTTTAAAACAAATGGCCGTGAGATTTGCTATGGTCAACTCAAATTGTGAACAGGATGTAAGATGCTAAGTTGTCATTCTTTCTTAGTGTCAACACATTGTCTCTTCGTGTGAAAGTTTGTGACGTCACCGGATGCAGGTGTCTTCCGATTCCGTCACTTAGCCAAATTAAAGCAAGTGTACGATTTTTGGGATATCAGTAATTTGTTCAGTGCATATCAAAACTTCACCAGAATTGGTCATGTGGACCAACACAGCTTCCTCCAGTGATGGAGATGTTTAACTCAGTTGTTATTCACAATAAAACTTAAAAACCACTAAGATGTGTTCAATAAACCATTTAAATACATCTGAAAACAACTCATACTCAAATGTGTGCTTAAGACAGTAGCACACCAATAAATGGTGGCAGCGATTAAACTCAAAGACAGCGGTTAAACTCTAAGAATTAGAGAAATATCTTCAAGACTTCAAAATAAATAGCTGTAAAACCAGAGATATATCTTCAAGACTTCAACATAAAAGCTGTGAAACCAGAGAATGATCTTCAAGACTTCAAAATAAAACTATCTACAAGAATCTACAATTTTGACTAAGTCCAACGAAAATGCTAACGCCAACATATGTTAGTATACAAATAGAATCTTCAATCAACATCCTAGGAAACCCAAGGACTGGCATTCAACTATTGCAAAACATATCCAGGAAGACCTACATTCTACAAGAAACTAGAACGAGACATCGCTAACAAAACATCAAGAGAGAGAGAGAGAGAGAGACGACTCGACTTCATATATAAGCTAAGTACAGAGATTTTGTATTCATTTCAGTTTGTGCAGTGAAGTGTAGTTATCACAAGTCGTTAGTCAATTATTACTGGGGTGAGTGAATTCCTAAACTTTGTTATAAGAAACTCCGAATTCTCATTTAGAATTTTTCTTTCTTTGTGCTAATTCCTTTTTCTTTCATAAACTCTTGGGGGGAAATGTATTGGGATTAGTAACATTGTTGGGGGAATTTTATTATACATATGCGTTTACGCAGTGGGCGTCTGTACTCATATAGATATTTTGATAGGATTGAAAGGGGTCAAAGAGATAGAAAAAAAAAGAATACAGCAGTCATGGCTCCTCCTGTCAGCCCTACCCCTGGACCTAGTGGTGTAGGCCAGGCTAATCCTCCTCCAATTGTGACGCTTGTAAATGCCAGGTCAGCAATCCTTCCTTTTCAAGGCCGTGTCAACGGGTTCTTGCCACAAAATGTGGAGTCATGGATTTCATCCGTTGATGCCCATTTAAATGCCAAACAAATCGTAGATCCTTTTGTACAATTACAAGAAGCTAAAAGTTTTATAGATTTTTCTAAGGGGGATGCGAGTGCGTATTTAAGAGGTGTTTCATTTCAGGAAGCAGTTACTTGGGATGATTTCAAAGTTAGGTTACGCGCGATCTATGGGGGTGAGGAAGCTTTGGATGTAGTGTTAACGTTACGAAATACACTTAATCAAGCCACTATGAATCGGCTTAATGTTGTTGAGAGAGCAGCTCTCATAGCTGATAGGCTTAACGAATATCAGGACATTTTAGGTAATTCCACTTGGGTTACTAACGATAATATCTCCGTGAAAGATTTTTTACGATTAATGTATTTAACTTGCATGACACTTATGTTGCCTGAAGCTTTAGTGCGGTGCTTTGATAAGAAGTTAATGCCTGCAAGTACGGAATTGGATGTCTATAAACAGATAAAGAAACACATGTCCAAGTGTCCAGATCTCGATCCCGTGTTAACTCAAGTTTTTGCTAAGAATGAAACAAAACCACAAACAGTGAACGTAATTAACAATCCAGTATCGGGAGTGACGTGTTACAACTGCAAACGTCAAGGTCACATAAGCGCAGACTGTAGAACGAAATTTTGTTCAGTTCACAACACAGGATCACATTCTTATAGTCAAAGTTACGCGCGTAAGACACAACAATATCCTAGAAATACACAGTCAATTCCACAGTCAGTTCCATATGGAAATAAAAAGAAAAATCCTCATTTTAACAATAAGAAGAAACAACAAAATGTCAATGCAGTTCAGAGTCCGAAACAAACAAACACTTCTTCAAATATCGCTGAGCCTGGGCCGTCAAACCAGACCTCGCAAAGTCAGCCTAATTTTCAGAATGTGCAGAGCAAAGCAAATACCACATAGTTAACTCTAGAGGGGAAGAGAGTGATGTTGGGTCAAGGTCATTTATGTCAACATCAATAGTATTGAATAATCAATTTAATGTTTTATCAGATAATTGTGAGACAATAGATTTTCCTATGAAACACACGGCCGAATTAAGTAAAACAGTGCATGCTCCCGTAGATTTGCAACGAATTCATACAATAATAAGCCAAAATGAGTTACGGCCAACCTTATATGCTGTAAATTTAGAACACAAATCCTTTACGTTATTTTTTGACTCTGGTAGTCCACGTAATATTATGGATTTGAAGACGCATCATTTGTTGTTTTCGAACTTTCCGATTGAAAAATCAGGAATCAGACTTTCAGGTATAGGAAATAATGAATTAAACGTCATAGGCATAACTCATATTCAGTTCAGAGTCGGTAATCGCACGTTTGCCGATACATTTGTTGTAGTGAAAAACATTAATATGTATCCAGCTGTAATTATAGGATACCCATCTATGGGAAATCAAAACATTATCTTAGCTCCTGCAAAGCACGGCGTGTATATCAAAGGGAAATTCTATAAGTCTTCTAATACTTTAAAGTCAGTTTTGGATAAAAAGGAGACGACAAATGTAACCGTAACGTACGTTGAAGAACCAATAACTTGTCTCACTAATAAAGAAATAATATACGCGACCCAGCAGAATTCTCGTTCACCCGTAATATCATCTTGCACGCAATATATCGAACCAAACATACCTTCGAATTTAATAGTGCAAATAAAGAAAACACTACCGGGATCTGAAATATTAATCCTTTCCGATACTTTGAAAACCAACGGATTGTCTGTCACACAAGCTATTTATACAGTAGGCTCACATCAGCAATGTAATATCGAAGTCTGTAATCATTTAAATAACACTTTAGTAATTCACAAAAATCAACATATCTTGGATGTAGAAGTTTATAAACATCGTATTCTTATCGTTGCTGAAATCAATCACTCTCAATCAGTTGCGGATGAATCCCTTTTACGATCTATTAAAAATAAAATCAGTAAGGACATTCAAGACGAAGAAATTCAGCAGAAAATTTTTGAACTTTTAAATAAATATACAGATGTCTTTTCCACTACGGATGGATCCTTAGGAAAAACAGATGTGATCGAGCATCAAATAAGGTTAAAAGACAAACAGAAAATTATATATGTACCCTCGTACAGACTCCCTATGAAATTCCAGAATGAAATAAATGATGAAGTAGGTAAAATGTTAGAGGAAGGAGTCATTAGAAAATCAAATAGCCCTTATAATTTTCCTTTAATAGTTGTACCGAAAAAAGATCGAACATGGCGTATCTGCGTCGACTTTCGTCGTCTAAACGAAGAAACGATCCCTGATCGATTCCCAGTGCCATGTACTGACGATATTTTGTCTTTGTTAGGTCAGAATAAATATTTTACCAGTTTGGACTTACTTAAAGGCTTTCACCAGATATCATTAGAAGAAGATAGTATCCCATACACAGCCTTCAGCACAGCCAGGGGACATTATGAATTTTTACGGATGCCTTTTGGTTTACGTTGTGCTCCTATAACATTTACAAGAATGATTAACATAGTGTTTGGAGACTTGTTAGGGGATATATTGCATGCCTATATGGATGATCTTGTAATCTTTTCCAACACCTTAGAGGAACATCTACGTAAGTTAGAACTAGTACTACAGAGATTAAGACAACATAACTTAAGGGTAAAGATTAGTAAGTGTGAATTTTTCAAAACAGAATTGATATATTTGGGTTTCATGGTGTCAAGCCAAGGTCTTAAAGTAGTCCATGATAAGGTGTCGGCTATACGTAATTTTCCCATACCTACTAATGTCAAGGGAATACAGCAATTTCTGGGTTGTAGTGGATATTACAGGCGTTTTATACGCAACTATTCAATAATAGCCGCTCCTTTAACTGATCTTACGAAGAAGGGCGTAGATTTCATATGGTCTGAGCAACATCAACAGGCGTTTAATACTTTGAAAGATGAACTGTGTAGTTCTCCTATCTTAAAATTTCCTGACTTCGGTAAGGAATTCTTCATTGCAACAGACGCCTCAGACTTAGGAGTAGGAGGGGTATTGCTTCAGCAATATGATAAACAGTTTTTCCCGATAGCTTTCTATTCTCGAAAATTGAGAACTTCCGAAAGTAAGTATGCAGTAATAGACAAGGAAGGACTAGCTATTATTAATTCGCTAGTGCATTTTAAGTTCATAATTTACGGTTATCCCGTTAAGGTTCTTACTGACCATAAACCACTAACAGAGTTCTTTAAAGGCTTCAATCACAGCCCTAAACGAACTCGGTGGCATTTAATCATTCAAGATTTTGGCGCAAGAATCGGGTATTTACCTGGGAAAGCAAATATCATTGCGGATGCATTATCACGCAACCCCGTGTCATCTTGTACGGAGTCTTTAGCTGAATTAATAGATATATCAACATCCATGCCTATTGTAAAAACAATATCTGAACAAGAAGATTTAGGCTGGAGTGCTGAATTGTTACAGACTGAGCAAAGAAAAGATCAGAAAATAGAAACAATTATAAATGCTTTGAAAGGCAATCATAAAGAAAAAGAATATATAAAGTATAAGCAGCAGAATTATGTAATCAAAGATAATATTCTGTGTAGGACTGTGACAAGGAAAACCCGCAATACACCACATGTAACTAACGACCAGGTAGTAGTACCAAACTCACTTGTTTCCACTGTCCTGAATTGGTTGCATTCAAATCCATTACATGGACACCCTGGGTTCTCATTAATGTCACAGAAAGCCAAATCATTGTTTTATTGGCATACAATGCTTACAGATATAAAAAGACACATAGCTAATTGTCGCACATGTCAGGAAAACAAAGGGCATACGAAAACACCTGTTAGCTTAGGAGCTTATCCTGTTCCCAATCAACCCTTTGAAAGAATACATTTAGATTTGTTAACAGGATTTTACGAGTCAGACAGAGGGAATAAGCACCTCTTAGTGATTATAGATGCTTTAACTCGATATACAGAACTAATAGCGCTTAAAACTAAAACTGCGATTGAATGCGCTAGGAAGTTTTACGAGTGTTACATTTGTAAACATGGAATTCCACACATGATAATCTCAGACTCGGGTGGTGAATTTAATAATCACTTTCTTATCTCATTGTGTGAATTCCTCAACATAAAGAAGGTTAATACCATGATATATCACCCAGAGTCGAATGGGCTAGTGGAAAGAGCAAATAGGAAGATATTAAATATATTAAGGGTAACACTAGGGGGATCAGACCCCAACTGGGATATTGCAATACCGGCGGCACTGAGTACTCTGAATCATTCATATCATATATCAATTAAAATGTCACCGCATGAAGCATTGTATGGTACCCCAGTTAGAACACCTTTCCATGTATTAACGCCTACAACTAATCTATCAAATCCTTTAAAAGAATGTATAAATGCAAGTATAAGTCGATATGATATCCTTCGAAAGAATTTAGAAGAATCACAAATCATAATGAAAAGGAATCATGATAAAATAGCGAAACCAACTAAAACATATACCGTGGGTGATAACATCTATATTCAAATCAATGTCAGAAAAGGGCTCAACTATAAACTAACACCTAAGTTTGAAGGCCCATTTAACATTTTGGAAACATTAACGGCCAATAGGTTTAGAATTCAAAACGTAGCCCAACCCACGGATGAGAGAATAGTACCATTGTCTCACATAAGAAATTAAAAAGAAGTGAGGAAAAATTTTAATTTTTGTAACTAAAAAGTTTTCTTTTTAATACAGGAGTAATTACATATATTTTTTCTCGTTACAGGTTTCCAAGATGAATTTTTTGTTGTTGGGAGTGATATTGTTCGCTCAGACATTTTTTTCGTATGGGATGAGTTCTAAGACTAAGAATATATATTTTAAATATGGCAATATAGTTGAAAGACAAGAAGACATTTTTATTACATCAACCAACGTAATTGTCGAAGTGCATATGCAAGCAATTTTTCTACAAGAGAATGATGTCACTAGCTTAAGAACCGCCATTTCAAGGTTTTCTGCATCATTGGATGAGTTGCATAGGAGACATTTTCATTTGACTACTAAGAGTTTGCTTGGATCAACATTAAAAGTTGCAGAGATGCTATCTGATGACTTGAAAAATAAGACTGGAGAGACAGGATCTTTGGCTTATGACCTTTTGATGTGGACTGTAGGACACGAACAAAAAGAAAGACGGAATCCGTTCATTTATGCTGCATTAAGCATCTTTGGGTCTGTTGCAAGTTTAGGTTTAGGACTTTCCAATCGTCTTAAAATTAGTAATCAAAATAAGAAAATTGAGTTCTTGACTCATAAAGATGAATTGATTATGTCAGAACTAAGGGATCAGTTAGCTTCAATCAATAAAATTATGGATTTGTTAAATGAACATTCAGATAATATCGTTCAAATTATGGAAGTACAGGATTTGTTAGCAACATTAACGTATTATGATTCAAAGATAGATCACATACATAACAGAATTGCACATTTCATTGAGAAATCCAAGGATTATGTAGAAGCTATCACGTTAGCAACTAAAGGTGTATTGTCGCCCCATTTGTTGCCTATACGTTACTTAAAATTAGTTCTGGAGAACACTAGGGATAAACTAGGCTATGTTCCTTTGTTAGACGAACATAGGTTAGAATTTTATTACAGCCTAATTACAGTAAACGTAGATAATAACAAGGTTAGGATTACAATTCCCTTTGATTCTTCTGATGCCTGGCAATCTTACAGGATATCACCATTTCCGACTTTCATGACGAATCACTCAAATCCAGTAATATCCAGTTTGACAGGACACGTATTGATTTCCCCAGACAAGGAAACATATACGGTCATTAAAGACTTAAATCAATTAACTCACTGTTCAGACGCAATGGATAGAAAAATATGTACAGCTGACTCATTTGAATTCCGTAAAAACTTGATGGATTCATGCGAGTTAGGTATAGTGCTAGACGGTGCTCTCTCCCATACAAGTGAAAATTGTCTGGATAAGCTTTATCCCTTTGACAATAAAGAATTCAATTGCAGACTAAATAATGGCTCGTGGATACGATACGACAAGGACGGCTTCAATGTATCATGCCCTGACGGATCCACATCCTTCAACCACATCTTCGTCGCAGCAGATGGCTGTATCGGGACTTCCCCGAATTCCATGGTGACTGGCCTACGGACAATCATCAGAGAACGTGCTTACTTCGCGAACTTCACGTGGACCTCTACAACGCCCGCACTTCCTCTCCCCTATAAAGGAAGTGTGGCGAAACGCTTAATGAAACTTACCGAAAAGGACCACCTGTCGCCGACTTACAAAGAGATTCTTCACCCTATATTACTAGCAGGTTTATTTGTAACGGCGTTAATTTTTATCGCCGTGAACATCCTTGTTTGGCGTAGGTTACGGCACAGCAAGCAGCTACAAAGGAACGAGTTGAATAGCCCTGACAATACCCCCTACCTGATCCAGTTCAAAGCTGTATGAGTGGCCACCTCATTCGCTAAGGGAGTAATTTGTCAGGATGATGTTTGTATGAAAAGCTGATTAGTACGCTAGTAATATGTAATTAAAGAAATTCTCTACATTTGCATTGTTAAAAATACATTTAAAATAACATTTAAAAAAAAAAATAAAATAAAAAAGGATATAAATCATTTTTTTCTCTCGGCATCTATTAAAAATATATAAGCCGGAATGTTAAAAAAGAAAAGAGAAAAAAAAAAAAAGAAAAAAATATATAAGATATATAACAGAATCTATGGGCATCTAATAAAATGTATCAGCCCTATATATAAATATATATATATATATAACAGAATCTATGGGCATCTAATAAAATGTATCAGCCCTATATATAAATATATATATATATATATATATATATATATATATATATATATATATATATATATATATATATATATATATATATATATATATGTACGAAACCGTGGTACGTGTACGTACCAGGAATTCGTATTTGTGCACTAAAAATTGAGTATCTTGTTTCTGACAAAGGTAACAATTATTCTTTATCAAGTTACCGAATCATTTGTAAGTCAGAATTTGTTTTGTTTTTTGGTACCATGTAATCATTTGCTAGCAATGTACCATATATATGATCTTGGTTTTATCATGCATTTTTCTTTTTGCTTTGGTAATATCTTTTTTGTATGCATTATTGTTATTAATTTTGATGTGCCTATTTGGACATTCGTCCTCAGTTGGATATAGCTAGTTTTGAACAATGAATGATACGTATGTCCAGTCACACCTAATAACCATGTTTCGGCTTGTTGTTAAATTTTTGTAAAAAAATTGAGATAGCTGGCCGAGCTTATGTAATGATTAGAATAGTAATATTACATGTTTAAAACAAATGACGTAATATGTCATGTTGGTTGGAAGAGCTGGCCGTGAGATTTGCTATGGTCAACTCAAATTGTGAACAGGATGTAAGATGCTAAGTTGTCATTCTTTCTTAGTGTCAACACATTGTCTCTTCGTGTGAAAGTTTGTGACGTCACCGGATGCAGGTGTCTTCCGATTCCGTCACTTAGCCAAATTAAAGCAAGTGTACAATTTTTGGGATATCAGTAATTTGTTCAGTGCATATCAAAACTTCACCAGAATTGGTCATGTGGACCAACACAGCTTCCTCCAGTGATGGAGATGTTTAACTCAGTTGTTATTCACAATAAAACTTAAAAACCACTAAGATGTGTTCAATAAACCATTTAAATACATCTGAAAACAACTCATACTCAAATGTGTGCTTAAGACAGTAGCACACCAATACATACACCGAATAGCTTGGCCTATTCTTTCCACATTCCCCTCTGTCTTCATACACCCAACAACACAGAGATTATCAAACAATTCTTCTTCGCTCAAGGGTTTAACCACTACACTGTAACTGTTCAGTGGCTACTTTCCTCTAGGTAAGGATAGAAGAGACTTTTCAGCTATGGTGAGCTGCTCTTCCAGGAGAAAGACACTCCAAAATTAAACTAGCGTCTGTACCATGGTCTTCCGCTGTCTTGGAGTAGGGTGCTCTTGCTTGAGAGCATACTTGGTCACTCTATTCTATCTTATTTATTTTCCTAATGTTTTTTTGAAGTTTCTATAGTTTATGTATGAAAGATTTATTTTAATGTTGTTACTGTTCTTAATTTTTTTATTTTAATTGTTCATTACTTCTCTTGTAGTTTAACTATTTCTTTATTTCTCTTTCTCACTGGGTTATTTATTATCTGTTGGAGCCATTGGGCTTATAGCATCCTGCTTTTCCAACTAAGGTTGAAGCTTAGCAAATAATAATAATAATAATAATAATAATAATAATAATAATAATAATAATAATAATAATAATAATAATAATAATAATAATAATAATATAGGTTTATTGTATTATGCTCATTGAAATGGTAATTTTCTTCTGGGAAAAATTGTGTAAATAAAAAAAAAATAAGTTGGGTTTTTACGTCAATAAAGGCAAAAATAATTTCCAAAAAGGACCCATAAAAAATTTAGCCAAAGGCTTTGTCAGAAAAAATATGCACTTTAATGGGAAAATAGATGTTTTCGTCTAAATTCTAAGAAAAAAACTGTCTAAAAAAATCAATATAAGAACAAAGGGCTTTTGTGTTAACATGAATAAAATGTTCCGTATAAATCTCAACAACAATTTTCCTTTTTAAAAAAGTCTACCTTTATAGTGAATTTAGGTTTTAAAATAGGGTTAATGAGAATAGATCCATATAAATTAAAAATATATATATCTATCCGCATCTATAAAAATCTATCCACATTTTAAAAACATATCCACATCTAAAAGAAATTTACATCCATATTTGATAAAAACGTGTGTGAATGAGAAAAATAACCTTCTGAATCTATTAGATGCAACATCTATATTTTATGAAACGTAAACACTACACTTTAATTTGGGTGAAATATTGAAATATGGAAATAAAACATCTGTAAAAAAAAAAAAAAAAAAAATGCACAATTAACACATTTAAAACTGGGTTATTGAGAATATATCCATCTAAATTTGAAAAAAAAAAGTATCCACATCTATAAAAATCTATCCACATTTTAAAAAATATATCCACATCTAAAAGGAGTCTACATCCATGTTTAAAAAAATGTTGTGTGCGAATTAAAAAAAATATATATCGGCATATATATTCTATGAAAAGTAAACACTACACTTTAATTTGGAGGAAATGTTGCATCTAAATAAGGGAATAAAACAGGTATACAAAAATATGCCGAATCAACACACCTTAATTTAAAGGGAAAAAAAATGCGTCTAAATAGGGAAACATAAAATCTATAAAAAAAATGTAGTACTTAAGTTTTGAGTAGAAAGCTGCATTCAAAGAAAAAAAGTATGAGAATTATCAAACCTTAATTTGAAAAAAAAAAAAAAAAAAAAAAAAAATGCTTCTAAATATGAAAAGAAAAATCTATAAAATATGTAGTATTTAAGTTTTGAACAAAAAGCTGCATACAAAAAAGAAAAAAGAAGAAAAAAATATGCCGTTTAAATCTTCAATAATTTTTTTTAGACTAAACCATATAAAATGAGGCGAGATTGAAGTTGGCAAAAATACTCTTTGAGACTTGTAGAACATCTTCATTATCCTCAACTCATTAACGTAACAAAATCCCCGGTAAAAATTCTTTGAAAATCGGCCAACGGGAAAAATCTTAAATGGTTGAAACGAAAGGGGAAGAAGATTCCCCCACCAAAAAGAAAAAAGAAAAAAAAACGGATTGCTAATTCAAAGACGTTGGCAGGCAAACAACCAGCGAGTGATAAGCTCTGGGCTTTAAGCTCTTCTGAATCCTTCTGGTTACTGAGCTCTCTCTCTCTCTCTCTCTCTCTCTCTCTCTCTCTCTCTCTCTCTCTCTCTCTCTCTCTCTCTAATGAATAGCCTTGAAATTTTTATTCTCCCTTTCTCTTTCTCCTTATAATGACCTTGAACTTTTTAAAATATTCTCTCTCTCTCTCTCTCTCTCTCTCTCTCTCTCTCTCTCTCTCTCTCTCTCTCTCTCTCTCTCTCTCTCTCTCTCTCTCTCTGTCTAAAAAAACATATTTATGCAATGGTAAGTTAAATATGTATGGTTAAATGTTGATGCTTCTGCCCTTGCATCTGTGAGTAATATAGCAATGCGCTTGGGCACTTGCGTATGAAAAAGGTAATCGGAAATGTTCATATAAACAGGAAAAGAAGGAATGAAAAGTTTTTATCTGTGTAACTGTGTGCATGAGTGAGTAGAATAGTGAAGAGTAGAGGTATTTAAATTGTAAAATACTGTAAATATTTATAGTGTGAGGAAGTATTTACAATCTTCAAAGGATCTAGGATAACCATGAAATCTCTAAATTCTAGACATACTCAGAGGTGCATAAATGACCTAATAACGCTAAAAGATGAATCTATACAAATATTAAAAATCACTAGGCATTATTAAAAAAAGCATTTACAGATGCTTGTGGTGGCCGATGTGGTAACGTCGCTGACTGGTAATCGCCAGAATGGGGTTCGAGTCTCGCTCAAACTCAATTCTTTCTTTGGTCGCTGCAACCTCACCATTATTGTGAGGTATGGATGAGGGGCTCGGGGGAGCCTATTGGTCTACCTAGCTAGGGTGGAGAGGGGCTTAGGCGCTGATCATATGCATACTGTATATGATCAGTCTATAGGTCATTGTCCTGCTTGATAGGGCAATGTTACTGTCTCTTGCCTTTGCACCTCGGCTCAGTGAAGCTATTATATACACAACAAGCACATATAATGAGAAACATAAACCTCCAAGAGAGTAGGCCTAAATTCGGAAGTCAAACCCCACTCAGTACAACATTGTAACACCAACTAAAGGTTATTAGTAAATATATTAAATCAAGGGTTTCCATATACCTTGGTTCATTAATTTCCGAAAACTTTGTGCCATGTCCTGAAATGAATTAAGAACCTCAAGACAAGAATGTATTCAAATGGCGGGGTAAGACCATAATGAAATTGTCCTGAAATTCATACATTTGAGGATATCTATATAACTAGTTTCTATGAATAAAAAATTAAAAAATACAAATAGGAATAAGAATGAAAGAACAGGATAAGAATGGATTAAAATGCCACGTATGGGGCAAGAATATCATGAAATTGTCCTGAAATTCATACAGTTCAGGATATCTATATATCCAGGTTTTATAAATGTAAAAATAAACGCAAATAAGTATAAGCATAAAAGACCAGGCTAAGACACACCATAACCGCTGGTTCTTCTCACTAATTCTTCCGTTTCCCCTACGCATATTTCCTTCACACCCAGGCAGATAATTTCCACTCTGTTACCCTGGTCACTATCTTAAGTTCTACCTTTCCAGACCCCTCCTCTCTCTCTCTCTCTCTCTCTCTCTCTCTCTCTCTCTCTCTCTCTCTCTCTCTCTCCTTAATGCGCTGCCAGATCATCTCAGAAACATATCAGGAGTGAGCGTAGATGTGTTTAAGAATAAGCTTGATAAACACCTAAGATGCATCCCAGATCATCCAAGACTGTAAGATGCAAAATATACCGGAAGATGCATAAGCAACTCTCTGGTGGATATATGAGGGGCCTCACACTGAAGGACCTGGGGAAACCCAAATATATAATAAGGCTCTCTCTCTCTCTCTCTCTCTCTCTCTCTCTCTCTCTCTCTCTCTCTCTCTCTCTCTCTCTCATAATCCTCCCCAATTGCTCACCCTTTTCTCTTTTAAGGTCCCAAACCTAAATTCTAGATGTCCTCTTCCTATTCTTGGGTTTTCTACACTGTTAAAAATTTGCCGTAAAAAAAATGGCAAAAATCCTGGAATAAATACTGCCGGGCATTTACCGTTTTAAACGCGTATATATTGACGTAATGGAGTGATATTACGGTCACCGATCCGTAAAAAATTATAATTGAGTAGGGTAAAAATCACGGTCATCTGTATTTTACTGAAATACTGCTGAAAACAGTATATTTTAACGGAGAATTTCCGATTAAAATTACGATTTTTATTAAAAGTGTACTTATTTTAAAATCAATCACTACCAATCTATGTCATTTAACACAACCTATTACGTATCACTGAGAACGAAGGCATAACACCAGCATCTCCTTCATGTTCTGTGGGGAATTCATTAACTTGAGGACCTTCAGCCTTGAGCCTCGAGGTAAGAGCGCTAAGCTGAGAGCATTATGTCGAAAGCCTTTACTTGAGAGGATATTCCTATCAGCTGGGATACAAAGGATCCTTCTGTAATATGAAACATCCTTAGCTCAAGAGTTTTCTTTCCATTGTTTTTTTTTTTTATTTATATTAGCTGCGTTTTATTTCATCATCATCATCATCTCCTCTTACGCCTATTGACGCAATCGGCCTCGGTTAGATTTCGCCAGTCGTCTGTATCATAAGCTATTAAATCAATACTTTCCCATTCATCAGCTCCCACTTCACGATTCATAGTTCTCAGCCATGTAGGCCTGGGCCTTCCAACTCTTCTTGTGCCTTGTGGAGCCCAGTTGAAAGTTTGGTAAACTAAAAACATGCTGGTTTTTATCTAAATCATAAGAATTAATCGTTTTGGATTAGATTCCGAGAATAATTCTAATTTAAGTTATTGTTGTTATTATTATTACTTGCTAAGCTACAACCATAGTTGGAAAAGCTGAATGCTATAAGCCCAGGGGCTCCAATAGGGAAAATAGCCCAGTGAGGAAAGGAAACAAGGAAAAATAAAAATTTAAGGAGAGTAACAATTTAAACTATGAACTATATATCCTATAAAAACTTTAACAAAACAAGAGAAAGAGAAACAACACAGAAAACCGTGCCTGAGTGCACCCTCAAGCAAGAAAACTCTAACCCAAGACAGTGGAAGACAGTGGTACAGAGGCTGTGGCATTACCCAAAACTAGAGAACATTGGTTTTATTTTGGAGTGCCCTTCTCCTAGAAGACCTGCTTACCATAGCTTTAACACGAGGAAAGTGGCCACTGAACAATTACAGTGCAAAAACCCCTTGGGTGAAGAAGAATTGTTTGGTAATCTCAGTGATGTCAGGTGTATGAGGACAGAAGAGAATGTGTAAAGAATAGGCCAGACTATTCGATGTGTGTGTAGGCAAGGGGATAATGAACCGTATCCAGGGAGAATTATCCAATGTAGTACGGTCAGGCCAGTCAAAAGACCCAATAACTCTCTAGCGGTAGTATCTCAACGGGTGGCTGGTGTCCTGGCCAACCTACTACCTATCAGTAAGGAGTGAGTGAGGGGGGGGGTTTCCGGTGATTTATGTATAATTTGAAATAAGAATGAAGGTGAAATGTAGATAATAATGTTTACAAGTTAGGGTAAGATAATTAAGCAAATAATTATACTATTACAGTACACATAATATATGGCAATAATCTGGAGAACAATGAAAATATTCATATCTAGAAAAAAAAGTTAAATCTAAGTTAAATACTAACAATAAATAGCTTCATTAACTTCCCTATCTCTTAAATGCACAAGAATTCATTCTAATATTCCTATAACTTGATTTTTTCTATAATTTTAAAAATTAAAATGCATAAACCTATATCTAAATTTCATGTAGGTGTGTCAGATGAAGAGTGGTCAAGTAGAAATAAATCTATACAAAATTTAGTGTTTTAGGTTAATGAATGTGAATCATGAAATGAATGAATGAATGATTTAAAGTTTTCAGGCATCCTGAATCATGAAAAGGAAGTTACGCAAATACAAAATTAATCATTATATTTTGTATAACAAGGTGAATCATTCCTTCGTATGAAATAGTATTATTACAGTCATCTGACTTTTAGTTATATTCAGTAAAATGATCTCAAAGTTGCATAATTAAAAGAGAGTTCACAGACAGGCTTCGAGACATCGCGTCTACTATTCATTGAGAATGACACTGTTATTAAAACCTGTAATGCTCGTCGCGCAAGCAACGCACTTACAATTGAGTAAGTTTGTCCTCTCTACGTTTTCTTCTACGCTGCAACCGAAATCTGACTAAATGGCAAAAGACCGTTGAATGTAATACGCTAATTTCAACTCTATTATCATTACCGAAATTACATTGCCAATTTCTATGCCAATGGTAACCTTATCTACTTAATCCATTGAATGTGCACATGCAATTGTCACCCTTATGTGACCACATGGGGCCTATAAACACATATGTCGTTCAATAAAGTTGGTTGTATGAGGACTCGCCTTTTGTTAACACCCCTATTGCCCAAGCCCAAATCCATGTATTGCTGGAAATATAAATTACTTTAAGAACAATAACACAAAAATAAAAACTTCCTATATAAAGCATAAAAACTTTAACATAACAAGCGTAAGAGAAATTAGTTACAATGGTGTGCCTGCGTGTACCCTCAAGCAAGAAAACTCTAACCCAAGACAGTGGAAGACCATGGTACAGAGGCTATGGCACTACCCAAGACTAGAGAACAATGGTTTGATTTTGGAGTGTCCTTCTCTTAGAAGAGCTGCTTACCATAGCTGAAGAGCCTCTTCTACCCTTACCAAGAAGAAAATAACCACTGAATAATTACAATCACGCAAGGATTGTCTGTATGTTTCCATAATCATCTAAAAAAATAATCATCTCTAGAAACATACGACCTTT
>NC_090734.1:146941629-146956629 GCF_036898095.1 Palaemon carinicauda
TTTTCCTTTCTTAGTCAGTATTTGAAATGGGTGACCACCAGAAGGCATTTTGAGATTAATGCACTAATTAAATTTTGGATAAGTTTTATGTAAAAAAAAATATCATAAATATAATTTTAATTAAAATCCAACTTGATTCTGAAGTTCACTGAAGACGTCTAGTCAATAATAGCTGGCTGTGTGGCTGTGTGTCTCTCTGTCAGTCTGTTTGCCTGTCTGATCCTAGTGGCCTATGTGGTAACGTCACTGACTGGTGATCGCCAGACAGGGGTTAGAGTTTCGCTCAAACTCGTTAGTTACTTGGGTCGCTGCAACATTACCATCCTTGTGAGCTAAGGATGAAGGATGTGGTGGAGTATATAGGTCTATATGCTGAGTCATCAGCAGCCATTGCCTGGCCCTCCTTGGTTCTACGTTGGGTGAAGAGGGGTTTGGGCACTGATCATATGTATATATGGTTAGTCTCAAGGCCATTCGCCTGCTTAGCAGGGTAATGTCACTGTCCCTCGCCTCAGCCATTCATGAGCGGTATTTAAACCTTTAAACATCTACGAAATAGCCATCCCAACCCCACCTCTCTCTCTCCTCTCTCTCTCTCTCTCTCCTCTCTCCCTCCTCTCTCCTCTCTCTCTCTCTCTCTCTCTCTCCTCTCTCTCTCTCTCTCTCTCAGAATGACATGTAAAATCAAGGAAGACTAAACCATTCTTCCCCTTAATCTAATGTTAATGGCTTCTAACTAAGGCACTTGTTTCCAGCCAACAAACGCTTCATACCCAAATTGTTTGAAAACAAAAAAGGCTCAGGAAGTTTGGTGAATAATTTACACGACATAATTTAGAGGAACAAAACCACCGTTTGCCTTCTGAGATGTTATCTCTTTACTGTCGAGATGCACAGAGAAGCATATAAATGGTTCGTTGGTAGGTTTTGTAGACGAAATATTTCATGATGAGATGTGTTTTAATACCAATAGTCAAGATACCTCTGTGCACACACATATACACACACACTTAATATATATATATATATATATATATATATATATATATATATATATATATATATATATATATATATATATATATATATATTAAGTATATATATAAAGTGTATATATATATATATATATATATATATATTATATATATATATATATATATATATATATATATATATATATAAATCCATACATACATACAGTGTATATTATATATATATATATATATATGTATATATATATATATATATATATATATATATATAAATGCATACATACATACAGTATATATATATATATATATATATATATATATATATATATATATATATATATATATATATATACGTATTTTTGGGCTCAAGCCATGTCGTCCTGATGGAAGTTCCTATAGGGTAGCTTCCTAGGGTATATTACAACTACGGCGATATTCCCAGAGAATTTACCTTAAGGTACCAGAATTCTAACTCCTGGAGCGAGTATCCCTCGTGAAAGGGATATCGCGACATATCAGAGGACGTATTCTAGACACGTCACATGGCAATCTACATCCTGGACAGAGATTTTCGTCTCGTAGGAGGTGATTGGCGAGATACGAATTCGTGAAAGAAAAAGGGGAGCCGCTCCCAAGGCTTCCCTATCCCCCGATTCGTATGCGTGCCTGGCGCCAATCCTGGCGCCATCTGTATTCCTTTTTGCGTAGCTTAACAACTCGGTGTTTTTTTCCTGTTTTTCTCGCAAATCTTGGATTTATTCGACTTTTCATGGCTTCTCCGTCTTCGTCGGCCTCTGATAAGTTGAGTATAGTGTCTTTTATGTATAAATGTAGGCTCTTGGTGAAATTTTGAGTGATTAATAGGATTAATCTTTGATACAAGAGCCGTAGCCTACCAGAGGCGTCTTGGACGCTGTCGCTCGCTAGGTATAAATTGGTTAGTCAGAGCGACATTCCTGGTTGTTTTGCTTTAATAAATTTTAGCTATTTAGCATTACATAGGATTTACTTTCGTGCTTAGTATTATTTGGCGAAGTATTCGCCATTCTGGCCTACGCTAGGCCATGTAGCCTAGTCGTTTGGTCCTAGTACTTCATGCATGATTATGGTTTTTCCGAGTGTAATTAAAATTTTATTGAAGCTTTAGGCTATATTTTATACATTTTAGACTGTGTGGAATATTTCCAAGATAGTATACGAGTGAGTTTCGGTGAATTAGGTAATCGATTCTCTTGGTGCCTAGGCTAGATGCTTATGGAGCCTTAGTATACTTTATCATACTCCCCGGTTGCTTTCTTTTCTTCGGAGAAGGTATGCAATCCCTTTTCCTCTGTTTAAGCCTTGGGCTTATCCCTAAGTGGTTTTTCCCGAATTTATTTTCGATAAAACTATACTAGGGTGTTACTGTACCTTCCTGTTCCTGTAGTTATGGTTCAAGAGGGACAGAACAACAGAGTTTTTAGTCTGAGTCTGTGTTGTCTGGCTTGGGGCTGAGTCCCCCTCGCTGACCTAACACATACAAAGGGAGCTTAGCTCCCTTAGGTCACTACCGAAGGTTTCTGTGGATATGATTCCTTCTTTTGTGATCTACCAGACTAGTCCTGTTGCTGTTCTCGGGGGAGGATAAATTCTTCCCTTGGGAGTAGCAACGCCTTCCTTGCTTTGGTCCTCTGGAAGCTGGCAAGTATTGCTGGCCTTTCCCCTTAGATCTCCCTTAGGCTAAGATAAGTTTCTTGGCTGCGGGTGATCTGTCACTAAAGCAAGGTTGGCAGGACCCTCTTGTCCCTTCCCCCTCTTTCTTCACAGCCCCTTGCAGGCCGGCAGAGCTGGCCGGCAGGGGTCTTACTGTACTGTACGTCGTTCTACTTCTGGACCTGCTATAGGTTAGGATGTGGAATTGACTCAGCCCCTTGCCGGCCGGCAGAGCTGGCCAGCAGGGGTCTTACTGTACTGTACGTCGTTCTACTTCTGGACCTAGTATAGGTTAGGATGTGGAATTGACTCAGCCCCTTGCCGGCCGGCAGAGCTGCTGGCCGGCAAGGGTCTTATGTTTTCGAGTGCTGCCCGGACCTCTCTTGGTCCCTCATCCATGCCTGCCTGTAGAGCCAGACGGCATTGGTCAGGAAGCCTGAATTACTTTCTCCCCTTCCTTATATGCACTCTTTCGGCTGCCGGGCTTGGAGGTTGTGTACACTCTTATCCCGGCATCCATTCTATTTTTCTTCTAGTGCTGTACCTGACCCGGCTGCCGGCCTATGGGGCCGGCTGCCGGCCTCATAGGCCGGCAGCCGGGCAGGTGTAGTCCTCTGGTTCTTTTGCTGCCGGCTGGCATCGGTCTTGTACCTTTGCCGGCCGGCTTATGTCAGCCCTTGTCTGCCGGTCACCAAGAGTGTGGCCGGCAGCTGGGTACTACCTTGTGTAGTTGCTGGCCGGCAGCCATTGCCGGCCAACACTGGCTGTTACCGGCCGGCAGTTGCTGCCGACCGGCACAGGCATTTGAACCAGAGTGCTGCCGCCCTATAACTGTTAAGTAGTATACTTTAAAGCTAGTTGGGGTGTGTGCCGGCCGGAAAAGGCAGGCCGGCACACATCCCCCTATACTGTACTAGTATTCTTCTGTATATCATATACAGTAAGAAGAAAACTATAGTAAGGGTTTTGGTACAGCACTGTATCTTCTAACACTATTGTGTTTTCTTGCACATCCCTTTGCTGTTGCCCTCAGATAGGAAGCTGAGTTCTTCCCTGTCTATTATCCAGGTTTTTAAAATCATTGCTTAGGTGTGAGCTCCACCTGTTTCCTCTGGAAACCTTGCATTGGTTACTCTAGAAGAGATAAACCATTTTGATTTTATTATCTGGAAGGCTGCAGCAATGGGTTGTGAAGGAACACAAGTGTGTGTCTTTCCTTTATGAATTGTTATGCTATACTATGCATATCCAGTGATACATAGTTCACTTGATACTCATGGAAATTTCATCTCTTTACAGAAGGACACTCCAAAGTGGGGAAGTGCTTTCTGCAATGTCAGCAGCAAGAACCTCTGCGGACATGAGTTTTGTAGGAGACACGCAGCATACGCTGTCTCCAAGGATGATCTCCGGTATTGGGACCCTCAGGTATGTACTGTGTGCACTAACCTGATTACTGAGACATTTAAATAGCTAGGAAGAAGCTTCGTACCTGGTAAGGGGCTTCCAAAAGAACACTTCTGGCCCTTATCTTCCAAGTGAGAAGATGAGGGCGTATCCTTTCCCTAAGGCATCAGCTGATGCAGTGATTCCCCCAGCCTCAAGAGGAGATCCCCTAAGTTCAGATCCAGGTGGATGCTGAAGTCGCGGTCGCGATGCAAGACATCCAGCTAGATGACAGGATGTCTGATGTGGACGGGTGTCAGGAGGAAGACCTCCTGGCAGAAGCCCAGGATGAAGTTCAAGCCCCTCTACATCGGCCGGTCTCCCAGTAGAGCTAGGACAGGCCCTCTCTTCTATTGTTGGAATGATCCAACAAATGCAGAAGGAGAATCAGGAGAAGGCGGCTGCAATGGAACTGCGAATGCAATGCCTTGCAGAATCACATGGGCCCCAGAAAAAGCTCAATGTGAAAGACCTTCCCTTGTGCTCAGATGCTAACCCATGGAGGTATGCTGAGCACATGCCGATGACGACTGGAAAGATCGTCATCTCGGATAAGCTGGGCTCAGTTCCACTGGAGGGTGGAATTCTGGCCCAGCAAGGCATCATATCCGGACTGTTATGTCCGGCTGAGGAAGGAACCAGCTTCAAAGGAGGAGACAGAGCCGAAGGAGGTCATAGTGATGGACCATGCTAAGGCTCAAGCTCTACTTTCATCCTCGATGAAAGAGAGGGGCTTCTCTAACTCAAAAGGTAGCCGCATTGAATAGGAAGCTCCCTTCCTTTGTGTCCTCGCCTACTAGAGCCTTCCCCTTTTTACAGAAAGGGTTTCTGGCTGTACTAAATGCAATCGAGGCCGGCAAGTCTTGCCCCTCCCGAGAGGAGTGTAAACCCTTGTCGCTGGCCCTGCCTATGGACCACAAAGACTGGAAGGACGTCCATCTTACGTTCTCAGTGGGAAAGTTGGAGGCTGATATTGCCGGACGTCAGTTCGGCAAGGACCTCCCTAAGCTGTCTGACTTTCTTTTGCGAAGTGAGTTCGATACAAAAGAAAGACTAACTGCCTCAATGTCTCTTCAGACTACTCTCGAGACGATGGCAAGTGACCCCAAGGTCCATGAAATGTTCATGGTAGTGGCTAAGCCTCATCTGGCCATAGTGACGAAGGACCTTTATGGCTTCGTCAAGGCAAGGAGAGCTTGTAGGGAGTTCGTGTTTACCTCGGCTACGGTGAGGCACGAGCCAAAGAAACTAATCTCCTCCAACATTTGGGGAAAAGACCTTTTCCCTACCGACTTGGTCAAAGAAGTTGTTGATAAGGCCGCCTTGGAGAATAGAAACCTTCTCCAGAAGTGGGGCCTGGCTATTAAAAGAAAGTCTTCCCCGGATGAGGGTCCTCAACCAAAGAGGAAGACTATGAGGACTAGGCTACCGTCTCGGCCAGCCAAGCCTCTTAGACAGCAACAGCAACTGCAATTGCCATTGCCCCCAGTGCCCCAGATCGTGGCACAAACCCCGACCACCTTTCAGTGGGTACCCCAGGCCGTGTCGACACAGTCCACGGCATTCACCCCAGCGTTCGAAGGGCAGTCTACTTCCTTTCGAGCAAAGCCTAGAGGAGCAGCCAGAGGCTCGTCTAGACGCCCCTCAAGGGGAAGGGGATTCAGGGGTGGTCGTGGTCAGGAAGGCAAGCCCTCAGGACGGCAGTCCAAGTGAGGTGATACCGGTAGGAGGGAGACTTCTGAAATTTCGGGATCGGTGGACCTTCGATCCCTGGGCCCACAGCCTACTCAAGAATGGACTGGGCAGGAGCTGGTACAGCACTCCACCCCCGTGCCTTCGGTTTTTCCAACACTCCACCCCCCGTTATGGAGGAGTACGTTCAAGAACTGTTGAAGAAAAAAGGTGATCCGAAGGGTGAAGCCCATCAATTTCTAAGGGAGGCTGTTTTGTGTTCCCAAGAAAGACTCGGAAAAGCTCAGAGTCATTCTGGACTTGTCGCCACTCAACAAGTTCATAGTGAATTGCAAATTCAAAATGCTAACACTGCAACACATAAGGACCTTACTGCCCAAGAGGGCATATTCCGTCTCTATAGACTTGTCAGACGCCTATTGGCACATCCCAATTAGCCATCGACTCTCCCCCTACCTAGGGTTCAGGCTACAACGAAGACTATACGCCTTCGGAGCCATGCCATTCGGGCTAAACATAGCCCCAAGGATTTTTACGAAGCTTGCGAGCGTTAGCTCTCAAACAATTACGCCTAAAGGGAATTCAGGTAGTAGCCTACCTGGATGACTGGTTGGTGTGGGCAGCATCCGAGACAGAATGCTTGCAAGCTTCCAGTCAAGTGATCCAGTTCCTAGAGTACCTAGGCTTCAAGATCAACAGAAAAAGTCTCGACTTTCTCCATCTCAAAAGTTCCAGTGGCTTGGAATCCACTGAGACCTTTTGTCAACACCGTTTCTCCACCCCGGCGAAGAAAAGGAAGGAGATAGCGGGTTCTGTCAAGAGACTTCAAGATTCCGAAAGGATATCAAGACACGAGCAGGAGAGAGTACTGTGCTCTCTCCAGTTTGCTTCGGTGACAGACCTAGTGCTAAGAGCACAGCTAAAGGATGCAATCGGAGTTTGGAGAAGTTATGCATCAAAACGTGTGAAGAGATCTGAGAAGACCAGCCGCTTCGGCTAAGTACTCTTCTCAGGCCTTGGTCCCAAGCCAGACATCTAAAGAAGTCGGTTCTTCTTCAGCCACCTCCCCCCGTCGGTGACGATTCACTCAGACGCCTCGAAGGAGGGATGGGGAGGTCACTCTCATCGGGAAAAAAGTCCAGGGGACTTGGTCCAGGCTATTCAAGACCTTTCACATAAAACTTTCTAGAAGCTAGGGCAGTGCTCCTTACCTTAAAGAAAGTCTCCCCGCGTCACTCGATCCACATAAGGTGGTGATAGACAGCGAGGTAGTTGTAAGATACTTGAATCGACAAGGATCGAGGTCACCACCTCTCAACCAGGTGATGTTGGCCGTCTTCCGATTGGCGGAAAACAAGAAGTGGTACCTGTCGGCAGTTCACCTTCAAGGAGTCCGCAATGTGACAGCGGACGCTCTACCCAGGTTCACACCGATAGAGTCAGAATGGTCCTTAGACGCAGGATCATTCTTCTTCATTCTGATTCAGTCCCAGAACTGCAGATAGACCTCTTTGCGACGAAAGACAACAAGAAGTTGCCCCTGTACGTGCCCCGTACGAGGACCCCTTAGCGGAAGCAGTTGACGTGATGTCCCTCGACTGGAACAGATGGTCCAAGATTTATCTGTTCCCTCCTCACAACCTTCTGTTGAGGGTCCTCAACAAACTGAGATCCTTCAAAGGGTAGCGGCAATAGTGGCCCACAAGTGGCCGAACAGCGTGTGGTTCCTCCTGGCATTGGAACTGTAGCTGAAGTTTGTACCACTACCAGATCCAGTTCTGACCCAGCGAGTCCAGAAGTCAACTGTCTGCGCTTCATTACAGAAAAACCCGGACCCTGCAGCTCATGATTTTCTCTCCCTAGCGGTGAGAAAGCGTTTCGGGATTTCGAAAGCCAGTATAGACTTCCTTGAGGAATATAAGTGCAAATCTACTAGAAGGCAATATCAGCGTGTAAGTCTGCTTTGACAAGACCCATTCTATATGCCTTCCAGGTCGACCTAGGTAACGAGATCTTTAATAAAGTCCCGAAAGCCTGTGCTAGGCTCAGACCTTCAGCACCTCCAAAGCCCATTTCATGGTCTTTAGACAAGTTCTTCATTTCGCTTCTCTGTTGAGCAATGAAGAGTGTGCGTTAAAGGATTTGACACAAAAAGTTATTTTCCCTATTTTGCACTCGCGTCCGGGGCCAGGGTTAGTGAGATTGTAGCCTCTCGAGAGAGGCAGGTCGTGTTCAGTTCCTGGATGGGGGAGAACTGAACCTGTTTCCGGATCCTACGTCTATCTTCATAGAACTTCAGACTTCAAGGGTGGTCAACTATTCAGGGGAGAAACATCAGGCTCAAATTTATCTCTGAATCAACTCAGAGCAAAAATCACATATTTTATTCGCAGAGCGGATCCTGACAATACACCCGCAGGTCACGATCCGAAGAAAGTTGCCTCATTCTTAAATTTCTTTAATTGTATGGATTTTGAACATCTCCATTCATACACTGGCTGGAAGTCTTCCAGAGTGTTCTTTCGCCACTATGCGAAGCAAGTAGAGGAACTAAAAGAGATCGGTGGTAGCAGTGGGTCGCGGTGTTAACCCTACTGTTTAACTCTGCGAGGAACAGTGGTCTTAATTGGGACGATTAATTCCAGGGTGAGTGTGTAGTTACATACTGTACTACAAACTAAGTGAGGGCACTGTGTTGCCCATCCAGACTGTTCCATTTCCGAAGGTGAACCTAGCATAAGTACAGACATGTGTGCCGAGCGTTTCTAACGCTAATGTCATTGATTTGTAATACAGGCTTTTATGACTTTGATACCTCGGTATCTTAAAAGTGGCATCTAGTGTTTTTTCTTTCAGACAAACAAGCTCTGTTTACTATCATACTTATGCTTAAAGTTTTGGGTTATCCTCTTCTTATGTATATATATATATATATATATATATATATATATATATATATATATATATATATATATATATATATATATATATATATATATATATATATATATAATTGTGGTTAACCTGTCTATTTATTGCCTGTCAATAATCTGGTTCTTGAGAACCTTGCGTCTCCTTCACCTGTGTCAATTTATTGGTATAATTGAGCATTCATTCTATATACCTTATCTGGGATAATTCTAATAGAATTGTTCCTTTATGCAAGCTATGTTGCATTGGTTTTCCTCCTATGCGGATATAAAACCTTTGTCCAATACAAGTATTGTGCGGAGAACTGGTCGATATTTCATATTGACGCAGTGGTTCTTTACAAACTATGCTTTACTTAATATAGGGCGAGACCACTATATTAGCTTGCCTGGTATTCATACATAGATATATGTACTCTTCGAGACTTTTCCAGAGTCTAGTAGGACTCTTCCCTGTAGGGGGCAGGAAGCTCTAACATAGTTTATAGTTAGTTGAAAAGATGTATAACGGTAACATCTTAGGTCTCTAGGTCTAGTCGACCGGGAAAAAAATTACCTCCGGGGGAGTACGGCACGTTCTGAGAATCCACAGATACAGTAATGCTCTGGTACACTTCCATCAGGACGACATGGCTTGAGCCCAAAAAACGGATTTTGAGCGAAGCGAAAAATCTATTTTTGGGTGAGATGGCCATGTCGTCCTGATGGACCCGCCCTTGCCTTTCTAAGAAAGGGCTGTAGGACCCCTCCCTACATACAGTATCTGTAGCACCTCGTGTACGCTACAAGGAATACAGATGGCGCCAGGATTGGCGCCAGGCACGCATACGAATCGGGGGATAGGGAAGTCTTGGGAGCGGCCCCCCTTTTTCTTTCCCGAATTTGTATCTCGCCAATCACCTCCTACGAGACGAAATCTCTGTCCAGGATGTAGATTGCCATGTGACGTGTCTAGAATACGTCCTCTGATATGTCGCGATATCCCTTTCACGAGGGATACTCGCTCCAGGAGTTAGAATTCTGGTACCTTAAGGTAAATTCTCTGGGAATATCGCCGTAGTTGTAATATACCCTAGGAAGCTACCCTATAGGAACTTCCATCAGGACGACATGGCCATCTACACCCAAAAATAGATTTTTCGCTTCGCTCAAAATCCGTTATATATGTATATATATATATATATATATATATATTATATATATATATATATATATATATATATATATATATATATATATATATATATATATATATATATATAGTCTATATGCATATATGTATTTATAGACAATTAACTGTTCTACTTATATATATATATATATATATATATATATATATATATATATATATATATATATATATATATATATATATATACTATATATATAATATATATATATATTAAATCGTCTCAGTGGAGACCTAAAACCCGCAACTTTAACTTTTAACTTATTTCCTTACGAATGTTATGGAGAACATCGTAGTTTGTTGAAATGGAAATGCTAGTTCGGTAAAGGTATAACAATCCCCCCCTCTCTCTCTCTCTCTCTCTCTCTCTCTCTCTCTCTCTCTGATAACCCTTGCACGATATACGTTCGTTTCTTTTCGCTTTGATTATCTTATTTACCATCTTTATAAAGTAGATGCAAATCTAGAGAGTATTATAATTATATACAATTATTTAGGAAAAACCTACATCACTGACTTATATCAGCACCTTGGAGTCTAGGTGCCGTTTTTCCAAGAAAATTGCCTAAAAATAGGTGATGCATTTTTCTCTGATACCTATTCGCCTTGAGAGAGAGAGAGAGAGAGAGAGAGAGAGAGAGAGAGAGAGAGAGAGAGAGAGAGAGAGAGAGAGATTGCTCTATTAGGAGTTAATAATTACATGAAATATAGGAGCAATACATTTACATACATTTTGTATGCTTACATTCCATCAAGTTGTCTTGATTTCTTAATTTTGAGTATTTTTTTTAATATTCTCCAAATGAATAGGAAAAGCAAGATAAGAAATGATAGGAAGAAGGTACATGTTGAGATACTACCGCTAGAGAGTTGTTTGGTCCTTTTACTTGCCAGTCAGTACTACAATGAATACCTCTCTCTGGTTACGGCTCATTTTTCTTTTGCCTACATACACCGAAAGTCGAGGCTATTCTTTCCTCATTCTCACTAACAACACTGAGATTATCAAAGAATCGTTCTCTCAAGGGTTTAACCACTACTGTAACTGTTCAGTGGCTATTTTCCTCTTGGTAAGGATAGAAGAGACTTTTTAGCTATGATGAGCAGCTCTTCTAGGAGAAAGATACTCCAAAATTAGACTATTGTTCTCTAGTCTTGGGTAGTGACACAGCCTCTGTACCATGGTCTTCCACAGTCTTGGCGTAGAGTTCTCTTGCTTGAGGGTATACTCGGGTACTCTATTCTATCTTACTTATTTTCCTAATGTTTTTTTAAGTTTTTATAGTTTATAAATGAAATATTTATTTTAATGTTGTTACTGTTCTTAAATATTTTACTTTAATTGTTCATTACTTCTCTTGTAGTTTATTTTTTTTTCTTATTTCCTTTCCTCACTGGGCTATTTTCCCTGTTGGAGCTCTTGGGTTTATCGCATCCTGCTTTTCCAACTAAGGTTGAAGCTTAGCAAATAATAATAATAATAATAATAATAATAATAATAATAATAATAATAATAATAATAATAATAATAATAATAATATAGGTTTATTGTATTATGCTCATTGAAATGGTAATTTTCTTCAGGGAAAAATTGCGTGGATAAAAAAAATAAGTTGGGTCCTTAGCCTACGTCAATAAAGGCTAAACTGAATTTCCAAAAAAGGCCCCATAAAACATTTAGCCAAATGCTTTGTCAAAAAAAAGATGCACTTTAATGGGAAAATAAATGTTTTCGACGAAATTCTAAGAAAAAAAAAAACTGTCAAAAAATCAATATAAGAAAAAATGAATTTTGTGTTAACATGAATAAAACGTTCCGAATAAATCTTAACAACATTTTTCCTTTTCAAAAAAGTCTACCTTTATAGTGAATTTAGGTTTTAGAATAGGGTTATTGAGAATAGATCCATCAAAATTTGAAAACAAAAAATTTACTCTCATCTATAAATAGAATAGATCCATATATATATATATATATATATATATATATATATATATATATATATATATATATATATATATATATATATATATATATCCGCATCTATAAAAATCTATCTATATTTTAAAAAATATATCCACATCTAGAAGAAGTTTATATCTATATTTAATAGAAACGTGTGTGAATGAAAAAAATAACCTTCTTCTGAATCTAATAGATGCAAAATATATATTGTATGAAGCATAAACACTACAGTTTAATTTGGGTGAAATATTGCATCTAAATATGGAAATAAAACATCTGTAGAAAAATATGCAAAATTAACACATTTAAAACAGGGTTGTTGATAATATATCCATCTAAATTTGAAAAAAATATGTGTATATATATATATATATATATATATATATATATATATATATATATATATATATATGTATATATATATATATATATATATATATATATATATATATATATATATATATATATATATATATATTATATATATATATATATATATCCTCATCTATAAAAATCTATCCACATTTTAAAAAGTCTATCCTCATCTAAAAGAAGTCTACATCCACATTTAAGAAAGATGTGTGAATTGAATATATATATATATATATATATATATATATATATATATATATATATATATATATATATATATATATATATATATATATATATATATATTCAAAAAAGCCATATATTTTTGATAGATTAATGTCTAGATTCTCTTAACAACCTTGGGATCAAAGCCACGTGGCCAAGTGGTAGTCACTGTCTATACAAGTTTGCCGGACCAGGGTTCGATTCCCAGCCGGTCATAAGCTCTTGTCTATGTGTGATTTCGTCTGGGGCTTTGATCCCGAGGTTGTTAAGAGAATCCAAACATTAATGTATAAAAAATATATGGCTTATTTGAATATGAAAAAACACCGTCTGAATGAACATATATATATATATATATATATATATATATATATATATATATATATATATATATATATATATATATATATATATATATACATATATATATATATACTGTATATATATATGTATATATATATATATATATATATATATATATATATATATATATATATATATATATATATATATATATATATGTATATATATATATATATATATATATATATATATATATATATATATATATATATATATATATATATATACTGTATATATATGTATATATATATATATATATATATATATATATATATATATATATATATATATATATATATATATATATATATATATATATATATATATATATATATATATATATATATATATATATATATATATACTTTAATTTGGAAAAAATATTGCAACCAAATATGAGAATAAAACAGGTATACAAAAATATGCAGAATCAACACACCTTAATTTGAAAAAAAAATAATATTGCGTCTAAATTGGAAAAAAAAAAAAAACTTCTATAAAAAAATGCAATATTTAGGTTTTAAAACAAAAGCTGCTTAAAAAAAAAAAGGATGAAAATTAACAAACCTTAATTTGAAAAAAAAAAAATGCATCTAAATATGAAAAAAAAAATCTATAAAAAATGTAGTATTTAAGTTTTGAACATGAAGCTGCATTCGAAAAAGAAAAACGAAGAAAAAAATATGCCGTTTAAATCTTAAAAAAAAAAAGAAAAAAAAAATTGAGACTAAACCATATATAATGAGGCGACACTGAAGCTGGCAAAAATTCCCTATGAGATTTGTAGACCATCTTCATTACCCTCAACTCATTAACATAACAAAATCCCCGGTAAAAAATTCTACGAAAATCGGCCAAGTGAAAAAATCGTAAATGGTTGAAACGAAAGGGGAAGAAGATTCCCCGGCACCCCCCCCCCCCCCCTCCAAAAAAAAAAAAAAAAAAAAAAAAAAAAGGATTGCTAATTCAAAGACGTTGACAGGCAACCAACCAGTGATAGGCTTTGGGCTTTTAAGCTCTTCTGAATCCTTCTGGTTAGTGAGCTCTTTCTCTCTCTGTCTCTCTCTCATCGTTTTGCACTTCTTTTTGCTGTACAATTAATCTTTCTCTCTCTCTCTCTCTCTCTCTCTCTCTCTCTCTCTCTCTGGAAAAATTAGTTTGATTCTTATGGCTCCTTCTTTATATGGTGTTACACTTCTTTTTGCTGTAAAATTAACTCTCTCTCTCTCTCTCTCTCTCCTCCTCTCTCCTCTCTCTCCTCTCTCTCCTCCTCTCTCTCTCTCTCTCTCTCTCTCCTTTCAATCATCTGGAAAAATTAGTTTGTTTCTTATGGCTTTTTCTTTACATGGTTTTACACTTCTTTTCGCTGTAAAATTAACTTCTCTCTCTCTCTCTCTCTCTCCTCTCCTCTCTCTCTCTCCTCTCTCCTCTCTCTCTCTCTCTCTCTCTAAAAAATATTTAAGCAATGGTAAGTTAAATATGTATGGTTAAATGTTGATGCTTCTGCCCTTGCATCTGTGAGTAATATAGCAATGCGCTTGCGCGCTTGCGCGCTTGCGTATGAAAAAAGTAATCGGAAATGTTCATATAAACAGGAAACGAAAGAATGAAAAGTTTTTATCTGTGTAACTGTGTGCATGTGTGAGTAGAATAGTGAAGAGTAGAGGCATTTACCATGCAAATGGCTGTAAACTTTTATCGTGTAAGGAAGTATTTACAATCTTCAAAAGATCTATGATAACCATGAAATCTCTAAATTCTAGACATACTCAGAGGTGCATAAATGACCTAATAACGCTAAAAGATGAATCTATAAAAATGTTAAAAATCACCAGGCAATATCATAAATAGCATTTACAAATGCTTGTGGTGGCCGATGTGGTAACGCCGCTGACTGGTAATCGCCAGAATGGGGTTCGAGTCCCGCTCAAACTCATTTGTTTTATTTGGTCGGTGCAACCTCACCATCCTTTTGAGCAATGGATGAGGGGCTCGGGGGAGCCTATTGGTCTATCTAGCTAGGGTGGAGAGGGGGCTTGGGCACTGATCATATGTATACTGTATATGATCAGTCTCTAGGTCATTGTCCTGCTTGATAGGGCAATGTTACTGTCCCTTGCCTTTGCCATTAGT
>NC_090734.1:146969129-146979129 GCF_036898095.1 Palaemon carinicauda
CTTCTTGCTGTACCTCTGTCTCTCCAACTAAACGACGGAACTATAGTCAATTTTCTTTAGTGAGGCAGATTTGCACCGACTAGCAGGGGTGCCCTTTTAACTCGGGAAAAATTTCCTAATAGGTGATTAGTCAGAAGTAATTTTGTCCGAATACTTCCGACCAATTAGCTATGAGGAAACTTTCCGAGCTAAAAGGGCACCCCTGCGAGTCGGTGCAAATCTGCCTCACTAAAATAAAATTGACTAAGATGGGTTCCTTTGGGAAAATGCTCCCCCCCCCCCCCTGTCACCTTCTTCCTCTTCATTTTACCTATAGAGGCTGGGGCGCCTCTAAAAAATAAAGCTAATTTGGCGATAAATAAAAGTTGCCGATCATCCTTAGTCCACATCTCAAACCCCTACAAATAAAAGTTGCGGATTATCCGTAAACCACCTACAATCCCAAAACACGCCTACGGGCTGCATGTATGCAAGAGCCCGTGCCTGGACGCCAGGCAATCTGAGACAACAACAAACACAGGGAGAGTTAAGATTAACCTAGAAATAGTTTTTCAAAACTAACTATAAAATAGATAAATATAATACAATTAATAATAATCATATAATAGTAATTGCAACAGTTAATAATATGCTCCAACAGTAACGATAATAATAATCGATAATTTAAGATAATACTGAGGGTAGCAATATAATTATAAAGGATGATTGTATAATGAATACATTCTCTCGTTACACGCATGTAATTATTAACAATAGCCACTAATATTGACAACTATCTGCATGTCTTAATTTTGCCGTTTTACGTCAATAATAACAGTTTCCAATAATGAAAAATTCTTGATTGCAGATTTGATGAAATCTAAATCGGAGGTAATCCACCAAAGTAATATTTCAATTAATTTATTAATTAATATTCACTATGCAAATGTCCTCTTTAAATGCTTCTCATTTCATGAGCAAGTAAAAGGGCACTATGTAGAGCGCAGACCTCCACCTCAGCAGCTTATTTCTAGACTTTTTGCTCGACCTCGACCTCGACTTTTGACCTTCATATGTAATGATTCACGTGGATTTTCATACACTCATATATGAACCAAGTTTGAAGGTCTGTGACAACGATGTCCAAACGTATGGCTGATTATGTGAATTGGAAATTTTGATTGACCTTGACCTTGACCTTGACCTTAGACCTTGACCTGCCGAAATTTAATCCTTTTCAGCTTTTTACATGAAAGTTATCCCTACAAGTTTCATTACTCTACGATTAAAATTGTGGCCAGGAACTTTTCACAAACAAACACACAAACATAACCTCCTTCCAACTTCGTTGGCGGAGGTAAAATCGAAAACTGGTATTAGGAGCCATTGGTTGCTTTTAAATTAAAGCTTCTAATAACAGAAACCAATTTATTTTAATAAATATCCATTCTATGGAGTGCTGATATAGCCTAATGAATAAGGCAAAACTTCTCATGATAACCTGATAGATTAATTAAACAGATTTATGCAAATCTTTCAATCAGATCCTACGACCGAACACCTAATTCAAGTGAATTAAGAAACCATGACCCGAAATTTAATTAATTCGAACGTTAGCTGCATATCATAATATTATTCTTCTGTAGATTAGACAACAATAGCATTATTCTAATGAAAAATAACTTCAAAATATCAGAAGACTCCAAGTCAGGAAATCTCTCTCTCTCTCTCTCTCTCTCTCTCTCTCTCTCTCTCTCTCTCTCTCTCTCTCTCTCTCTCTCTCTCTCTCTATTATTATTATTATTATTATTATTTATTCATCCTTGCCAAGATTCTTGAACATGATGTGTCGTACAATGCCACCGGCATTTTTAGATTTATGTCAGAAGTAGGTCTTCTGAAAGGTATTAAACTTTTAAAATGAAATATTTACTTTTTATGGTTTTAATTGAATATTCTTTTATTATTTCTTTACAATAAACGATACTGGCGTCAATGACCTTCGATGTCGGGATGCCAGAAAACTCCAAATCAATCAATCAATGAATTAACGTATATAAACTTTAATTCCAAACTTTTCCTGATAATGTGATAATGAAAATTAAACTCTTCATACCATTCGATGCCCCGTATTATTTCCGCAAGGGATAAATTCTTTCCCATGAAGTAAACCTTTTACCTCCGCAAACGCTCCTTTACTCATGAATTTATTTTGATTCATTTGAATATTATTTAATTTCACTTGTTTTTCAAATCCCAAAGCGACACATGAGGGAAGATTAGAGTGAAAAGCGGAAAATTCTATACAGAGTAATGCAAAGCCAATTCCATTGTTTTTTTTTTTTTTTTTTTTTTTTTTTTTTTTTTTTTTCAATTTCCCGTTGACAGGGTTTTTTCCACATTGGCAAACTCGGCTGATTACATAGATTTAGTTAATTACACCACTTTTATCAACATTCTCTTGACGGGAAAAAATTTATATTCATCAGTAAAGGATAAGCCAAACGTATGATTCTCAAATAAATCATAAATAAGCGACTGACATTAGCAATGTAAAATTGGAAAATCTTGCGAATACAATAACAACAGTAAACTACTTTAATAGCGTTGGAAATCCATTGCGTGGTCGATGGGAGCTTCATTTTATATATCAGTGGGTGTAAATTTTCCAGAGATGCAGATCATCTCCCCTATATATTAAAGAGCAAGTGTCCGTCTATACATTATATTATATTATAATATATTATATTATATTATATACGCATATATACATATATATATATATATATATATATATATATATATATATATATATATATATATATATATATATATATATATGTGCGTGTGTGTGTATACATATATTTCTTTCCTGTCACGCTGAGCGGCAACCACTCGGAAAGCACAATCTTCCAGATATTGCCAAAAATTGCCCAGTGCTAGTTTGGTAAAGTGGGAGGGAGTGGGGAGGATTGAATCTATCTGTGTGCATTACTATCTAAATATTATCCGTCATTTTTGTCGGGTCGCGTACACTTTATGTTATGTTCGAACCACAGGATACTGAACAAAAGCCTAATTATAGTTGATAAGTGACTTTTAAAACTGTCTTCCTCCAAAAATAAATATTAAACTAGAGAGGAATTCAGTAAAGCGCATACGTCCGCCGCAACAGCTTATTTCTCTACCTCTTGCATGACCGCGACCTTAACCTTCGACCTTGTACTTTCAAAATTTCATCATGTCTAGCTTTTTACATACCAGTTAATCCCTGCAAGATTCATTACGCTACGATTAAAATTGTGGCCAGGAAGCTGTTCATAAACAAACACACACACAAAAACAGGGAGTAAAACATAACCTTCCAATTTCGTTGGCGGAAGTAATTACAGCATTATGATTCTTTGTAAATGCATTGCATCAATACATTTCGGAACATTTCCTTTCTCTCTATTTATTATGAAAATAACACAGCAGAAATCACGTTCTATTTTATTTTTGCCTTCGTATTAATTTATGTGATCCAAATGTGTTGTCTATAAAAAGTTCTTTATTATCGCTAATGGGAAAACTAGTTCTACTACATTATCGAAAGCAGATATAAAGTAGCAGGTTCCTTCGTGATGTGGAAAATCGGATTTTGCTTTGGGATGTATTAAAGCGATTTAGTATCTATAAATTGTCGCCTGATTCGACTCATCATCAGGATACATTGAGTACATTCACTGGCGAAAATTCTCTCTCTCTCTCTCTCTCTCTCTCTCTCTCTCTCTCTCTCTCTCTGCGTCAATGACCTTAGATGTCGGGATGCCAGAAAACTCGCAATCAATCAATCAATCAATCAATCTCTCACTCTCTCTCTCTCTGTCTCTCTCTCTCTCAGCACACACACACACACCAACAGCCGTACATACACAGATTAGGAATGGAATATCTCCGGGATATTACAGAATTTTATCTCAAAGTAAACGTTCAGTAACCGGATACATGTAGATTAAATAACTTTAGGCCCATAACCATGCGTTATGAAGTGGACTATTTTTTCTTTTTCATGTTTCATATATAGTAACATTTCCTTTAAAAACTATCCAATTAAAAATATCAATCTCTTTTTATTTTTTACCAGCAGTCCAGTATGGAAGTAGAATTCAGAAGTAAGAAATAAACTAATAAATATAAAATAGAATAAAACAGAATAAAATAGAACAAACTGGCTACAGATAAAATATGAACTGTCGCTTCTTCAACGTTGTCCAGAATAGCCTTTGCACCAAGTTTTAACTTCTGATGCTAAGCTGATTCAATAATAAGTGGCACGCACTGGCACGCATTGATGCGCGAACTCGCGTGAACGAGCCGTGAAAATGTCGTGAACAGTGCGGGAACTCGCGTGCCAGAGCGTACCAACGCGTGCCATGCGTGCCCAGAACTTTGAAATGTTTAAAGTTTGTGGCACGCATTGGCACGCACTAAATGGACGTGAAATAGTCGTGAACGATGCGCCAACTGGAGTGAACTGGAGTGAACAGTGCGGGAACTGGCGTGAACTGGAGTGAACGATGTGGGAAGTGGCATGAACTTTATAATGTAGAGAAACAAAAAGGAAACGAAAAAATTAATGAAAAGGAAAGAAAAATAAACCTAATAAATTTTTATATTTGCTGTTTTAACGTGAAAAAAAAATGATATCTTATTTCAAACTATTTCTATAACTTTATAATGAAGAGAAACAAAAAGGAAACGAAAAAATTAATGAAAAAGGAAAGAAAAATATACCTAATAAATTTTTATATTTGCTGTTTGAATGTAAAAATAAAATGATGTCTTATTTCAAACTATTTCTATAACTTTATAATGAAGAGAAACAAAAAGGAAACGAAAAAAAATAATGAAAAGGAAAGAAAAATATAAACCTAATAATTGTTTATATTTGCTGTTTGAATGTAAAAATAAAATGGTGTCTTATTTCATGCACACACTTATTTTCCTCTATTACCAATCAAGACCCAAAACTTTTGTTATAAATAAAAATGAACTGAAAAATAAACCCAAGAAATTTTTAAGTTTGCTGTTTGAATGTAAAAATAAAATTATGTTTTATTTCATCAACATACTTATTCTTCTTTATTACCTTAAAATGAAGAGCAAAACAAATTTTTTCTGTTTGCTGTTTTAATGTAAAAATAAAATGATTTCTTATTTCAACAAACTTTTTTCTCTATTACCTTAAAATCAACAGCCTAACAACTTTTCATGTTTGCTGCTTTTAATGTTAAAATAAAATGCTTTCTTAATACTTGTACATATTTTATGTCTGCTATTTATATGTAAATCAAATGCTTTCTTATTGAAACAAAAATAAAGGGCAACAAAAAATACAAACGAAAAAGATACGTTTCTTCTCCTCAATGCAATGGTGTCTCTGACAGAAAGCATTGTTGTCTCTTCCGAAGCCAATCCAAGAATGTCCTCGGGTTGGAGAAGCCCCGTTTTTATATGGAGTGGCCAATTCGTGAACTGGCGTGAACTGGCGTGAACGATGTGGAAACGATGCGGAATGATGAGTGAACTCGCGTGAACGTGTCGTGAACTTCTCGTGAACTACGTGTGCCAATTCGTGCCATCGCGTGAACGTCGCGTGAACGTCGCGTGAACGATGCGCGAACTGGAGTGAACTGGTCGTGAACAGTGCGGGAAAAACTCCAGTGCGGGCACGCACTGGCGCGCATCAATGCGTGCCAGTGCGTGGCAAAAATGCGCGCAAGTGCCAGGCAGGCTTAACTAGTAAGATCTTTCAAGAATTTGATCACAATGAGACAAAGACTATAAGAATAGTGTAGTATTGAGCCTTATCAAAGGAAAAGGACAATTATCTGCTTCTCTTAAGAAAAAGACAACCTCTCTTTCAAAGTTAAACATAAAGTATGTTCTTAGCAGAAAGACCTCGTTCTCGTGAAATGCGCACTTTCTGTAAAGGTTTAAATATTTAAAGGCCGCTCATGAATGGCAGTGGCAAAGACAGTGAAATTGCCCAACAAGCAGGACAAAGCCCTTAGAGACTGACCATATATACATACGATCAACTCCCAAGCACCATCTCCAGCCAAGATAGGACCAGGTAGGGCCACACAATGGGTGCTAACTCAGTAGATAGACCTATAAGCTCTCCCTAAACCCCTATCTTTAGCTCACAAGGATGGTGATGTTGTAGCGACCAAAGAAGCTACCGAGTTTGAGTAGGGCTCAAACCCCAATCGGGCGAACACCAGTCAGGGACGTTACCACATCGACCACCACAGCAACAAAACACAAAATCTTGGGAAACATAAAATAGAGCGACAGTGGCAGGGTGTGGCACTGGGTCCAAACGAGGCCTAAGACTAAACAGAATAACTTAGAGATCAAGTGAAATACGGGAATAGAAAGGGTCTGGGAATAATGTTGCTTATTTGATGACCGAGGAGGAAAGCCACTGAAATTTACCTCCAACTTGGGATATTTGATCCTATAGAGTTGCCTTAATTAGATTCCCCGTCACTGGCCGAGGGGAATTTCATGAATAACGACAAGGCCTTAGAGAGAGGTCAAGCCAAACTTGTAAATGACGCTGTACTATTATTATCATTATTTGTGTAGAGAAATACTAAAAAGTCATCTATAATGATAATATTAATGACATCGACACATAATCAGAAATGCTATAGGATTAATTCTCTTATAGTTCATTTATTTCCTTATTTCCTGTCCTCACCGGGCTACTTTTTTCCCTTGCTGGAGCCCTTGGGCTTATAGCAATCTGCTTTGCCAACTAGGGTTGTAGCTTAACTAGTAATAGTAGTAATAATAATAATAATAACAACAATAATAATAATGATAATAATAATAATAATAACATTAATAACTATTATTATTATTATTATTATTATTATTATTATTATTATTAAGCCTAATAATTTATTAAATCTGTTCCACTTTCTTCTGTCTGGCACTGATAAACTTTAGTATTAAGTTCTAACCCTTTTATTTTAACGTTTCCCATCTGGATAATCCGGCATAGCTTGCAAAAAGGTCTTCGGTGGAAATTAATTAGTCGTTCACAGAGATTCCATTTACTCTCATTCGTACACAAGACGAAAAAGAAGAGTGCCCAATGCAACAATGAAAGGAAAGGAAGACACTTTGGGTACCTCAATTTCACATTCTTTTTCACCTCTGTCTATCTCTCTGTCTGTCTGTTATTACATCTCTCACTTAAGCCAAATGTTTTAGGAATAAATGTGCGTTCTCTCTCTCTCTCTCTCTCTCTCTCTCTCTCTCTCTCTCTCTCAAGTCAGTTACGTCAGGATTCTGACAGATCGCCTGTGCGTATCTGTCTGTCTGCTTCTCTCTGTATCTCTGTTACAGTGGGTGTGGCTACACTGTTAGATTCTCTCTCTCTCTCTCTCTCTCTCTCTCTCTCTCTCTCTCTCTCTCTCTCTCTCTCTCTCTCTCATTATTTTCCATGATATTAGGGGATTTATATAGAGATTAGAAAATCAATGGCACAAGAATATATTTGAAAACACCCTCTTGTGTCTTTAGCCAATACTGGCACCATGCACCAATATAATGACTCAATTATGATTGTACAGTATATAATCATGCATTCTTGCCCTGCAATAACGAATACACACGACCCAAACTTTCCACTAACAACAAATCGTCTTTGACTGTAAGATTAAGAATCGAAAGACAACTTAAAATAGATCCTTCTGTCTTCTTTTATGATGAAAACTAGCTCATCTAATTCAGAGAGCATTACTCTCGTTGTTTGTAAGAGAAAATGGAGATTTTCTTATAGAAAATGGTATAAGGTTCAGAAACTCGAAGCCAGACTCAGCCATTTCTTCTACTTTCCTTGTTCGGTCTATTGTCCATGACTTCATCAATTTATGACCTCAACGATATCCCATCTTTTGCGTATTTATAAATAAGATAATCTATTCCACTAATTTTTTCACTTGCTTACATTTTCAAATTTATTCCTGATCTAGTAATCAATGGTATGATATTGATCAATCTCATATTAGCCAAATATATCTCATTCAACTATTATTATTATTATTATTATTATTATTATTATTATTATTATTATTATTATCATTATTATTATTAGCTAAGCTACAAGCCTAGTTGGAAAAGCAGGAAGCTACAAACCCAAGTGCTCCAACAGGGAAAAAAGCCAAGCGAGGAAAGAAAACAAGGAAATAATAAACTCCAATTAAAAATCAAAATAAAATATTTTAAGAACAGTAACAACATTGAAATAGATCTTTCACATACAAAGTACAAAAACCTAAAAAGAAAGGATTTTAATTTAAATGAAAACCGCGCCAATACTAAAAAAAAAAAAAAAAAAAAAAAAAAAAAAAAAAAAAAAAAAAAAAAAATTCCTATTGTTCAAGGTGTATTTTCTATTCTTTTTATTTATTCATTGATTCTTATTTTTTATTGTGAGTGAAAGAGCTCACATCATAAAACCAAAACAACAATTAGCAAGAAGATAATCATGAACTTCATTAAGTATACAAATTACAGAGAAGTTAGTTCCTTGTAAGAGTTGCAGATATAATTCTTTATTTCAGACAATTAATTTTTCTATAATTGCGTATAGTTAGTGAAGCTCCCAACTCAAATTTAGTTCCCATTTTCACAATTAATTGCAGCTTAAAATTGCCGACTTGGTAAAATTCCGCTCATTAATGAAATTCATGGACAATAATAACGCTGGTAATTGCAGCAAAAGTCGGTATCTAATTGCGGCATATTATAGAACTGTTTTGCATTTCGGAGAGGTTTAGCAATAAGGATAAGTAGTTCTCTCTCTCTCTCTCTCTCTCTCTCTCTCTCTCTCTCTCTCTCTCTCTCTCTCTCTCTCTCTCTCTCTCTTCTGATATATTCCACGGAGCCTTTGCTTGCCTAACGTATGGTTTAAATACCAGGTCGTTAATTAACTGTAGTGTGTCGTTAGCAAAGGTGAAACGAACATGGGACTTGCAGATATATTTAAAAAATACATCTTGTATACCAAATGTATAACAGTTAGGTTTGGGTGATTTGTCTACCCCCGAAAGCGCCAAAAGGATTCGGAACCTCTTTAAATGTTCCCAAAGGATAAGGAACACAAAAAAGGCTTGTGGAGCTCTAAGGGGATGGCAGCAGGACCACGAGGCAAGGAGCTTCTTTGGGACACCGCCCCCCCCCCCCCACCCTAACGCCAAGCCTTAACCCCCCAACAAAGAAAAAAAAAATCACGCTCTTTTCATACAATTCATTACGGTTACATTACAAAATGTATTAATAATCCATAGTTTTCATATTTAACCCTAAAAGAAAAAGAGTTGTATAGCCCCCTGCTCTTGCTGGGTCCCGAGGCTTCAGCTAGATAGTTTTGCAGCCCTGGGTAGCGGTAAAAAAGGTTAGATGAGGTGAAAGGATATATCAAAGGATCTTAACGAGTGTTGGGTCTTTTGGAAAGAATGGAGGATTACAGTTCAGTGTTGAAATGAAGGGAAATAAGAGGTTTCAGGAAGGCCTTGGTGAATGGAATGGAAGGGCTGGGTAGATGGTGAAAAAGAAGTATAAGAAAGCAAGAGTCGGTCTTTATGAAGCATGGTATAAATATAATATGTGTATATATACATATATATATATATACATATATATATATATATATATATATATATATATATATATATATATATATATATACATATATATATATATATATATATATATATATATATATATATATATATATATATATATATATATATATATATATATATAATAGGCAGGTATTAGAACAACTTTACATAGAAGCAAAATGAATTATGCAAACCACGGGCTCATTCGCTAATACTATCCCGTGATTGGCATAACTGTGTTAACGTAAAACTAAATCATACAAAAAACTGAAACAGGGAACGAGTGTAAAAGTGACTATGATGAGATTGACTTGAAAAAAATTCAAATTCTGAAT
>NC_090734.1:146992187-146997187 GCF_036898095.1 Palaemon carinicauda
TTGTTCAAAGAGAGTAATTTTATATCAAAACTCCTTTACACTTTCAATATCATGAATCAACAAACACATACATACATACATACGCGTGAGTGCGCAAACTTCTGCAGCCGAGATAAATAATATATTGAATCTTACATTTGTTTGTATACTGTTTTTGTAATCTTAAGATAATATTATTAGCATTTCCTGAAAATACAGTTTAGTAAATGAAATCCCTTTCGAAATGATATGAGGTAACCGGATATGAAGAACTTGAGCATATTCGGAATGATAATAGCAGCCCCAGGGGCACGATAATTTAAGACGAAACCGAACACGAGAGATGTACGATGATACGTAATTATTTGTTTACGAACAAGGGGGAAACGTATATCTAAATACCTGGTTAATTGATACCGAGGGCTAATTATAGCATTTGTGTTCCTCGAAATTCGAGGGGAAAAGCCCTTTCCGATAAGAGGGGAAAACTACCAGCTTTTCGGAATGATGCTTCATAACTCGCTTCCCGTTAGTTGGTTTTAGACTGGACCTAACGAAGGGGACCACGGGCTCTTGCACGAAGGCAGCCCGTAAGATAAGATAAGATTGTGGAAGAGTAAGGTCATATCAAAACACGAAGGACGGATAGGAGGAGGATGGGATGACAGCAGCATGACGACCGATGTAGGAGTCAGAACTTCAGTTGAGGGCTCCGAAAGCAGACAAGGCCTCCCCAAATACGGTTCCTCTTCGGTCCTAGAGAATTTAATTTTTTTTTTTTTTTTTTTTTTTTTATAGAGCAGGTTTGAAACGGACTATTTGTTGAGTACTAATGTGATTTGCGACTCCCACGGGCCTTTTTGCTAAGCCACTTTCTCTCCTACTGACCGACTTTTTGTCGCCAATTTTCATTTTCGTGGACCTACTGAGGAGGAACCTTTCTCTGTGCCTTTTCTCCCATACATATCCGGTCGACCCGATGTCATGCGAGAGCAACTGATTCAGAATTTGAATTCTTTTCAAGTCAATCTCATCATAGTCACTTTTACACTCGTTCCCTGTTTCAGTTTTTTGTATGATTTTGTTTCACATTAACACAGTTATGCCAATCACGGGCTGGTATTAGCGAATGAGCCCGTGGTTTGCATAATTTGTTTTGCTTTTATGTAAAGTTGTTCTGATACCTACCTATTATATATATATATATGTATATATATATATATATATATATATATATACACATATTATATTTATACCATGCTTCATAAAAAGCGACTCTTGCTTTCGTATACCTCTTTTTCACCATCTACCCAGCCTTCCATTCACCAAGGCCTTCCTAAAACCCTTTTTTCCCCTTCATTTTAACACTAAACTGTAATCTTCCATTCTTTCCAAAAGACCCAACACTTGTTAAGACCTTTGATATCTTTCACCTCATCTAACCTTTTTACCACTACCCAGGGTTGCAAAAGTAACTATCCCGAAGCCTCGGGACCCAGCAAGAGCAGGGGCCTATGCAACTCCTTTTTTTTTTTTTTAGAGTTAAATGTGAAAACTATGGATTATTAATACATTTTGTAATATAACTGTAATGAATTGTATGAAAAGAGCGTGATTTTTTTTTCCTTTGTTGGGGGGGGGGGGGGGTTTAAGGCTTGGCGTTGGGGGGGGGGGTCCCAAAGAAGCTCCTAGCCTCGTGGTCCTACTGCCATCCCCTTAGAGCTCCACAAGCCTTTACTGTATTCCTTATCCTTTGGGAACATTTAAAGAGGTTCCGAATCCTTTTGGGGCTTTCGGGGGTAGACAAATCCCCCAAACCTAACTGTTATACATTTGGTATACAAGATGTATTTTTGAAATATATCTGCAAGTCCTATGTTTGTTTCACCTTTTCTAACGACGCACCACAGTTAATTAACGACCTGGTATTTAAACCGTACGTTAGGCAAGCAAAGGCTCCGTGGAATATATCAGAACTTGCCAGAATTATGTCTCTTCGCCTGAAATCGAAGCTAGGAGAGAGAGAGAGAGAGAGAGAGAGAGAGAGAGAGAGAGAGACGGACGAATAGTAATTGGTGTGGTGGACTGTAGAGTACGATGTGCATTGATAGTGCTATATGGTTTCATCTGAAAAGAGAGAGAGAGAGAGAGAGAGAGAGAGAGAGAGAGAGAGAGAGAACTACTTATCCTAATTGCTAAACCTCTCCGGAATGCAAAACAGTTCTATAATATGCCGCAATTAGATACCGACTTTTGCTGCAATTACCAGCGTTATTATTGTCCATGAATTTCATTCATAAGCAAAATTTTACCAAGTCGGCGATTTTAAGCTGCAATTAATTGTGAAAATGGAAACTAAATATGAGTTGCCAGCTTCACTAAGTGTACGAAATTATAGAGAAATGAATTGTCTGAAATAAAGAATTTCATCTCCAACTCTTATAAAGAACTAACTTCTCTGTAATTTGTATACTTAATGAAGTTCACGATTATTTTCTTGCTAATTATTGTTTTGGTTTTATGATGTGAGCTCTTTCACTCACAATAAAAAATAAGAATCAATGAATAAATAAAAAGAATAGAAAATACACCTCTAATAATAGGACTTTTTTTTTTTTTTTTTTTTTTTAGTATTGGTGTGGTTTGCATTTAATTTAAAATCCTTTGTTTTTAGGTTTTTGTAGTTTATATGTGAAAGATCTATTTCAATGTTGTTACTGTTCTTAAAATATTTCATTTTGATTGTTAATTCGATTTTATTATTTCCTTGTTTTCTTTCCTCGCTAGGCTTTTTTCCCTGTTGGAGCGCTTGTGTTTGTAGCATCCTGCTTTTCCAACTAGGTTTGTAGCTTAGCTAATAATAATAATAATAATAATAATGATAATAATAATAATAATAGTTGAATGAGATATATTTGGCTAATATGAGATTGATCAATATCATACCATTGATTACTAGATCAGGAATAAATTGGAAAATGTAAGCAAGTGAAAAAACTAGTGGAATAGATTATCTGATTTATAAATACACAAAAGATGGGATATCATTGAGGTCATAAATTGATGAAGTCATGGACAATAGCCCGAACAAGGAAAGTACTAGGAATGGTCGAGTCTGGGCTTCGAGTTTCTGAACCTGATACCATTTTCTATAAGAGAATCTCCATTTTCTCTTACAAACAACGGGAGTAGTGCTCTGAATTAGAAGAGCTAGTTTTCGTCATAAAAGGAGACAAAGGGATCTATTTTAAGTTGTCTCTCGTTTCTTAATCTTACAGTCAAAGGCGATTTGTTATTAGTGGAAAGCTTGGGTCCGTGTGTATTCGTTATTGCAGGGCAAGAATGCATGATTATGTACTATACAATCATAATTTAGTCATTACTCGTATATTGGTGCATGGTGCCAGTATTGGCTAAAGACACAAGAGGGTGTCTTCAAATATATTTTTGTGCCATTGGTTTTCTAATCTCTATATAAATCCCCTAATATCATGAATAATAATGAAGAGAGAGAGAGAGAGAGAGAGAGAGAGAGAGAGAGAGAGAGAGAGAGAGAATCTGATAGTGTCACCACACCCACTGCAACAAAGATACAGAGAGAAGCAGACAGACATACGCACAGGCGATGTGTCAGGATCCTGACGTAACTGACGATAGAGAGAGAGAGAGAGAGAGAGAGAGAGAGAGAGACTCACATTTACTTCTAAAGCATTTGGCTTAAGTGATAAATCTACAAACAGACAGACAGATAGATAGACAGAGGTGAAAAAGAATGTGAAATTGAGGTACCCAAAGTTTCTTCCTTTCCTTTCATTGTTGCATTGGGCATTCTACTTTTTCGTCTCGTGTACGCAAGAGGGTCATTGGAATCTCTGTGAACTACTAATTAAGTTCCACCGTAGACCTTTTTGCAATCTATGCCGGATTATCCAGATGGGAAACGTTAAAATAAAAGGGTTAGAACTTAATACTAAAGTTTATCAGTGCCTGACAGAAGGAAGTGGAACAGATTAAATCAATTATTAGGCATAATAATAATAATAATAATAATAATAATAATAATAATAATAATAATAATAATAATAATAATAATAATAATAATAATAATAATAACAACAACAGCAACAACAACAACAATGATAATAATAATAATAATAATTATAATAATTGTTATTATTATTATTATTATTATTATTATTATTATTATTATTATTATTATTATAGTTAAGCTACAACCATAGTTGGCAAAGCAGAATGCTATAAGCCCAAGGGCTCCAGCAAGGGAAAAAGTAGCCCGGTGAGGACAGGAAATAAGGAAATAAATAAGCTACAAGAGAATTAATCCTCTAGCATTCTGATTATAAGTCGATGTCATTAATATTATCATTATAGGAAACTTCTTAGTATTTCTCTACACAAACAATGATAATAATATTACAGCGTCATTTACAAGTTTTGCTTGACCTCTCTCTGAGGCCTTGTCGTTGTTCATGAAATTCCCCTCGGCCAGTGACGGGGAATCTAATTAAGGCAACTCTATAGGATCAAATATCCCAAGTTGGAGGGAAATTTCAGTGGCTTTCCTCCTCGGTCATCAAATAAGCAACATTATTCCCAGACCCTTTCTATTCCTCTATTTCACTTTATCTCTAAGTTATTCCGTTTATTTTAAGGCCTCGTTTGGACCCAGTGCCACCCACAGCCACTGTCGGTCTGTTTTGAGTTGTCCAAGATTTTATGTGATGTTGCTGTGATGGTCGATGTGGTAACGTCCCTGACTGGTGATCTCCCGATTGGGGTTCGAGCCCTACTCTAACTTGTTAGCTTCTTTTCTAGCTGCAACATCACCATCCTTGTGAGCTAAGGAGGGTGGTTTTGGGGGAGCCTATAGGTCTATCTGCTGAGTCATCAGCACCCATTGTGTAGCCCTACCTGGTCTTATCTTGGGTGGAGAGGGTGCTTGGGGGCTGATCATATGTATATATGGTCAGTCTCTAGGGAATTGTGCTGCTTACTGGGGC
>NC_090734.1:146999687-147004687 GCF_036898095.1 Palaemon carinicauda
TTAGAAGGGTTGGCCTTGCGGAAATAATATGGGGCATCGATTGGTATGAAGAGTTTAATTTTCATTATCACATTGTGAGGAAAAGTTTGGAATTAAAGTTTATTATACGTTGATTGATTGATTGATTGACTTGAAGTTTTCTGGCATCCTGACATCGAAGGTCATTGACGCTGATATCGTTTATTGTAAAAAAAAAGAATAAAAGAATATTCAATTAAAACCATAAAAGTAAATATTTCACCATAAAAGTTTAATACCTTTCAGAAGACCTGCTTCTGACATAAATCTGAAAATGCCGCTAGCATTGTACGACACACCATGTCCAAGAATCTTGGCTAGGATGAATGAATAATAATAATAATAATAAGAGAGAGAGAGAGAGAGAGAGAGAGAGAGAGAGAGAGAGAGAGAGAGAGAGAGAGAGAGAGAGATTTACTGACTTGGAGTCTTAATTAAATTTCGGGTCATGGTTTATTAATTCACTTGAATTAGGTGTTTGGTCGTAGGATCTGATTGGAAGCTATGCATAAGTCTGTTTAATTAATATATCAGGTTATCATGAGGAGTTTTGCCTAATTCATTAGGCTATAACTGCACTCCATAGAATGGATATTTATTAAAATAATTTGATTTAATAGCAACCAATGGCTCCTATTACCAGTTTTCGTTTTTACGTCCACCAACGAAGTTGGAAGGAGGTTATGTTTTACCCCCACTTTGTGTATTTGTCTGTGGAAAGTTCCTAGCCACAATTTTAATCGTAGAGTAATGAAACTTTTCATGTAAAAAGCTGGAAAGGATTAAATTTCGGCATGTTAAGGTTTAAGGTCTAAGGTCAAGGTCAAGGTCAAGCAAAATTTCCAATTCACGTGATCAGCCATAAGTTTGGACATCGTTGTCACAGACCTTCAAACTTGGTTCATATGTGAGTGTATGAAAATCCACGTCAATTAATACATGTGAAGGTCAAAAGTCGAGGTCAAGGTCGAGCAAAAGGTTGAGAAATAAGCTGCCGAGGTGGAGGTCTGCGCTCTACATAGTGCCCCTTTACTTCCTCATGAATTGAGAAGCATTTAAAGAGGACATTTGCATAGTAAATATTAATTAATTAATTAATTGAAATATTACTTTGGCGGATTACCTCCGATTTAGATTCCATCAAATTTGCAATCAAGAATTTTTCATTATTGGGAACTGTTATTATTGACGTAAAACGACAAAATTAAGACATGCAGATAGTTGTCAATATTAGTGGCTGTTGTTAATAATTACATGCGTGTAACGAGAGAATGTATTCATTATACAATCATCCTTTATAATTATATTGCTACACACAGTATTATCTTAAATTATCGAGTATTATTATTATCGTTACTATTGGAGCATATTATTAACTTTTGCCATTAATATTTTACTATATTATAGAATATGATTATTATATAGTTTTATTATATATACCTATTTATAGTTAGTTTCAAAAACTATTTCTAGGCCAATCTTAACTCTTCCTGTGTTTGTTGTTGTGCAATCTGGCGTCTAGGCACGGGCTCTTGCATACTTGCAGCGTAGGTGTGTTTTGGGTTTGTAGGTGGTTTAGGGATAAGGGATAATCTGCAACTTTTATTTGTATGTGTTTGTGATGTGGACTAAGGATGATCGGCAACTTTTATTTATCACAAATTTAGCTTTCTTTGTCTTTAGAGGCGCCCCAGCCTCTTCAGGGCAAGTGAAGAGGAAGAAAGTGTCGGGGGGGGGGGGGGGGGAGAGGAAACCTTATTCCAAAGGAACCCACTATTGTCAATTCTTTTTTTTGCAGGGGTGCCCTTTTAGCTCGGAAAGTTTCCTGATAGCTGGTTGGTCGTAAGTATTCGGACAAAAATACTTCTGACCAATCAGCTATTAGAAAACTTTTCCCGAGTTAAAAGGGCACCCCTGCGAGTCGGTGCATATCTGCCTCACTAAAGAAAATTGACTATAGTTCCCGTCGTTCAGTTGGAGAGAAAGAGGTACAGCAGGAAGTCCCGATGACTGGGAGAGCTCAGGAAGGAGTTAGGAAATGTTTTAGTTTGAGAAATCGGTATAGAAGGATTGGAAAACTTCCTTAGTAATTTAAGCTTAAGTTTTTAGAATGAGCAATAGTTTAGAGATTCAGCTTTGAGTAGGAGAGATCTGGAAAGAATATCGTTAGCGAATTTGAGACGTAGAAAAAGGGTGGAATACACATTCCTGGACTTGAAAATACTAGAACAAAAAATAAAAATAAAATTTTAATTGTGTTTCAGTTACTGAGACGTCTACTTGCCTCTCAAATTTAATGTTTAGTCAGGAATGGGTCCTGAGCTTCTTTAAAGAGAGAAGAGAATTGCAAGGGAGAGAGAAGCTAAAAGGAGGTTAAGCAGAGAATTACAATGTTGGGATATTTTGGTTTCAAACTGGTGTTGGTGATTACGTTATCTGGAGGGAGGGTAGCTGCGGGGAAAGGTTGAGAATGTATCAACATTAGTAATGATGTGTTTTACAATTGCTGTTCCAGTTACAGGAATGTTATTGTTGAAATCCTGTCTTAGTAGGGTTAGCTTCATTATTTTACAAATTATTTGGAATATAGTCAAAACAGTAAATATTTTATATTCACTGCAATAGGTGATAAAAAGCAATTCCATTATTCTCAGGAGAACTAGAAAGTATTTGTAGATTTTTTATTTAGAATATAATCTTTTAAGCCTAATATAATTTTTGTCTGTGTATTATCAAATAAGCTAACGGTTAATGTTGAAACGTAACCACAAATGAATATTTGAGGAAAAGCCGCTGACAATAAGAGAATTAAGGAGATTTCCTAATAATTCATATGAAACATCCTCTAGGAGGAATACTGTCTTTTCATTTTACATCTATAAATGATGCATCTAAGTTGCATGATCGACTCGTTTATTATTCATATTATTATTGGAAATGTAGTGCCAGGAAATACATTGAGCGCCATTATGCTCCTCCAATACCTCAAAAAAATTTAAATTTACATTGTTAAAGTTTTCCTAAATAATTGTCAATTACTGACATTAGTTGAAATAAAAAATCAATAAAATGTCTAATATTAATTTATATTTTTTTCTTTTCCAGAAGTAAAAGTTTTCCTAAATAATTGTGAATTATTGACATAAGTTGAATTAAAAAATCAATAAAATATCTTATATTAATTTATATTTTTTCCTTTTCCAGATCTACAGCAACAATGATGGGTAAGTGTTGAACACCAATTATCAGTAATGAGGATAATCTTTAACATAGCCAGTCGAGTATTTTAACATTGAGGGAAGCTTATTGTATCCAACGAGAAAATAACTTCAAATGGGATAACTTGGTGATGAAGGATTGTAGAGCTTTAGTCCGTCTCTGACCTTGGCCTTTAGGAAAGTTCCTTATGGTTACCATTTGGTTAATCAGAAAAGGTTAACTCTGCCGTTTTCATCTCGAGTTTGTGGTTTATTTGATTGACTTGGTCTTGAAAGATTTTTTTTTTTTTGGGGGGGGGGCGGAATCCCTTATCGATATTGTTTCGTTAATCAGAGAGGTTAGCTTTTCCATTTTCACCTCGAGTTTGTAATTCATTTGATTGACTTGGTCGTGGATTTTTTTTTTTTTTTCTAAGGATAACTATATTTGGTTCATTCATCAAGTCCGGCTCTCCAACAGCAGGAGTGTATAACATTAATTTTAGTGAGTTCCAGAACGTGTATTTAATTCCTAGTGAATATAGATTTTTTACGCATGATTTTAAGCGTTATGACTAATAAGTGATTTTCAACAAGTATTTTAACCCTTCGAAACGACTCGGTAACGACTTGAAGTTATTTTAGATACGTGAAGCACACTTAATTCACTTGGAGTTTAGTATGTAAATGGAAGGTTTTCTTTTCGTTCGTCTTTTCAGTTATTTATATCGGTTCCTCTATCCCTTACTTGAGACAGGTCTTGCCAGTTTATGTAGTAGAAAGGTGTTTTTGGATGCTATGATGAATAGATTTTTTATCAAAATAACATCGGGTAAAAATAAACAACTATTTTTTTATTTGTGTAAATTTCAAATGTTCAATGAAGCGAAGGTTATAAACTCAAGGTGTTCTTGACGGTCAGATTTGTTGACGCAAATTTTTAGTTATATTTTGTCCCCCTATCGACCAACAAACAGACACACACACACAAACACACACACACACACACACCCACACACACACACACACACACAAGAAGTTAAATGAAGCGAAAGTTGTAAACTAAAGATGTTCCTGGCAATCAGATTTTTGGACGCAAATTTTAGTGTATTTTTTGTCTCGTCAGTAGTGTGAAGGAAGCGTACAGAAGCATAAGTAAGCAGACAACAAACACACACACACGCACACGCGCGCACACACACAAACAAGAGATCACATTCAGTTTACCAGCATAGTTGGCAAACAAGTATCCGAGCAAATATAACTTCGCTTTTAGTAGAACTTCCTTCTCCAACTTTTCCCTCCAAAGATTCCTCCAAGCCATTTCACCTGACTTTATCCACTCGGGAAACAATCACTCGAGATGGTGTCACTCCTGACAACCTTTCCTGGCAAAAGAATCCTCAGGCCCCCCCCCCCCCCCCCAACCCTACCCCCTCCTTCTCTCTAACTGACAAAGGCCTGGATATCCGACCACTGAATCTGACACCGGGCGACGGAATGAACCTCTCTTGTACTGTGCGATGTTGTTGTTCTGAATTCTCTGATTTCAAAAAGCTGGTTTTCTGAAAGCTATTTAACTTTCATAAGAATATCTTCGCTTTTATGATTTTAAATTGAATTTCCTTTTATTCATTATTTATAACAAAAGATATCGGCGTCAATGACCTTCCTTCGAAGTCAGAATTCCAGAAAACTCAAAATCAGTCAATCAGAGAGGAAAAGGAAAAGCTATGATAGTCAGTTTTGTTCTCTTAAATTTCTTCTTTTGGTTTTTGGTTGATA
>NC_090734.1:147009687-147017187 GCF_036898095.1 Palaemon carinicauda
ACACAATGAGACAATGTGTTGACGTTTAAGAAGAATGTCAATTTGCCGAGGTTTGCATAGGTTTGCATTATACGTCCTGTTTACAATTTGAATGACTACAGCAAATCCCAGGGTTAGCTCTTCCAACCAACATGACATATTACGTCATTTGTTTTAAACATGTAATATTAACTATTCTAATCATTACATAAGCTCGGCCAGCTATCTCAATTTTTTTACAAAAATTTAACAAGCCGAAACATGGTTATTAGGTGTGACTGGACATACTCATTATTCTTTGTTTAACTTTAGCCATAATCAACTGAGGACGAATGTCCAAAATAGGCACATCAAAAAATAATAACAATAATGCATTCAAAAAAGATATTGCCAAAGCAAAAAGAAAAATGCATGATAAAACCAAGATCATATATATGGTACATTGCTAGCAAATGATTACATGGTACCAAAAAACAAAATAAATTCTGACTTACATATGATTCGGTAACTTGATAAAGAATAATTGCTACCTTTGTCAGAAACAAAATACTCAATTTTTAGTGCACAAATACGAATTCCTGGTACGTACACGTACCATGGTTTCGTACATATATATATATATATATATATATATATTTATATATAGGGCTGATATATTTTATTAGATGCCCATAGATTCTGTTATATATTTTATTATTATTTTTTTTTCTCTTTTCTTTTTTTTAACATTCCGGCTTATATATTTTTATTAGATGCCGAGAGAAAAAAATGATTTATATCCTTTTTTATTTTATTTATTTTTTAAATGTTGTTTTAAATGTATTTTTAACAATGCAAATGTAGAAAATTTCTTTAATTACATATTACTAGTGTACTAATCAGCTTTTCATACAAACATCTTCCCGACAAATTACTCCCTTAGCGAATGAGGTGGCCACTCAAACAGCTTTGAACTGGATCCAATAGGGGGTATTGTCGGGGCTATGCAACTCATTCCTTTTTAGCTGCTTGCTGTGCCGTAACCTACGCCAAACAAGGATGTTCACGGCGATAAATATCACCCCCGTGAAACACAACCCAGCCAGTAGTATGGGGTGAAGAATTTCTTTATAAGTCGGTGACAGGTGGTCCTTTTCGGTAAGTTTCATCAACCGCTTTGCCACATGTCCGTTGTATGGGAGAGGAAGTGCTGGCATTGTAGAGGTCCACGTGAAGTTCGCGAAGTAGGATCGTTCTCTGATGATTGTCCGTAGACCAGTCACCATGGAATTCGGGGAAGTCCCGACACAACCATCTGCTGCGACGAAGATATGTGTAAAGGATGTGGATCCGTCCGGGCATGATACATTGAAGCCGTCCTTGTCGTATCGTATCCACGAGCCATTATTCAGTCTGCAATTGAATTCATTATTGTCAAAGGGATAAAGCTTATCCAGACAATTTTTACTTGTATGGGAGAGAGCACCGTCTAGCACTATACCTAACTCGCATGAATCCATTAAGTTTTTACGGAATTCAAATGAGTCAGCTGTACATATTTTTCTATCCATTGCGTCTGAACAGTGAGTTAATTGATTTAAGTCTTTAATGACCGTATATGTTTCCTTGTCTGGGGAAATCAATACGTGTCCTGTCAAACTGGATATTACTGGATTTGAGTGATTCGTCATGAAAGTCGGAAATGGTGATATCCTGTAAGATTGCCAGGCATCAAAAGAATCAAAGGGAATTGTAATCCTAATCTTGTTATTATCTACGTTTACTGTAATTAGGCTGTAATAAAATTCTAACCTATGTTCGTCTAACAAAGGAACATAGCCTAGTTTATCCCTTCCGTTCTTCAGAATTAATTTTAAGTAACTTATAGGCAACAAATGGGGCGACAATACACCTTTAGTTGCTAACGTGATAGCTTCTACATAATCCTTGGATTTCTCAATGAAATGTGTAATTCTGTTATGTATGTGATCTATCTTTGAATCATAATACGTTAATGTTGCCAACAAATCCTGTACTTCCATAATTTGAACGATATTATCTGAATGTTCATTTAATAAATCCATAATTTTATTGATTGAAGCTAACTGATTCCTTAGTTCTGACATAATCAATTCAACTTTATGAGTCAAGAACTCAATTTTCTTATTTTGATTACTAATTTTAAGACGATTGGAAATTCCTAAACCTAAACTTGCAACAGACCCAAAGATGCATAATGCAGCATAAATGAACGGATTCCGTCTTTCTTTATGTTCGTGTCCTACAGTCCACATCAAAAGGTCATAAGCCAAAGATCCTGTCTCGCCAGTCTTATTTTTCAAGTCATCAGATAGCATCTCTGCAACTTTTAATGTTGATCCAAGCAAACTCTTAGTAGTCAAATGAAAATGTCTTCTATGCAACTCATCCAATGATGCAGAAAACCTTGAAATGGCGGTTCTTAAGCTAATGACATCATTCTCTTGAAGAAAAATTGCTTGCATATTCACTTCTACAATTACGTTGGTTGACGTAATAAAAATGTCTTCTTGTCTTTCAACTATATTGCCATATTTAAAATATATATTTTTAGTCTTAGAACTCATCCCATACGAGAAAAATGTCTGAGCGAACAATATCACTCCCAACAACCAAAAATTCATCTTGGAAACCTGTAACGAGAAAAAATATATGTAATTACTCCTGTATTAAAAAGAAAACTTTTAATCACATAAAATAAAATTTTCCCTCACTTCTTTTCCTCTCTTTTCTTTTTAATTTCTTATGTGACCCAATGGTACTATTCTCTCATCCGTGGGTTGGGCTACGTTTTGAAGTCTAAACCTATTGGCCGTTAATGTTTCCAAAATGTTAAATGGGCCTTCAAACTTAGGTGTTAATTTATAGTTGAGCCCTTTTCTGACATTGATTTGAATATAGAAGTTATCACCCACGGTATATGTTTTAGTTGGTTTCGCTATTTTATCATGATTCCTTTTCATTATGATTTGTGTTTCTTCTAAATTCTTTCGAAGGATATCATATCGACTTATACTTGCATTTATACATTCTTTTAAAGGATTTGATAGATTAGTTGTAGGCGTTAATACATGGAAAGGTGTTCTAACTAGGGTACCATACAATGCTTCATGCGGTGACATTTTAATTGATATATGATATGAATGATTCAGAGTACTCAGTGCCGCCGGTATTGCAATATCCCAGTTGGGGTCTGATCCCCCTAGTGTTACCCTCAATATATTTAATATCTTCCTATTTGCTCTTTCCACTAGCCCATTCGACTCTGGGTGATATATCATGGTATTAATCTTCTTTATGTTGAGGAATTCACACAATGAGGTAAGAAAGTGATTATTAAATTCACCACCCGAGTCTGAGATTATCATGTGTGGAATTCCATGTTTACAAATGTAACACTCGTAAAACTTCCTAGCGCATTCAATCGCAGTTTTAGTTTTAAGCGCTATTAGTTCTGTATATCGAGTTAAAGCATCTATAATTACTAAGAGGTGCTTATTTCCTCTGTCTGACTCGTAAAATCCTGTTAACAAATCTAAATGTATTCTTTCAAAGGGTTGATTGGGCACAGGATAAGCTCCTAGGCTGACAGGTGTTTTCGTATGCCCTTTGTTTTCCTGACATGTGCAACAATTAGCTATGTGTCATTTTATATCTGTAAGCATTGTATGCCAATAAAACAATGATTTGGCTTTCTGTGACATTAATGAGAACCCAGGGTGTCCATGTAATGGATTTGAATGCAACCAATTCAGGACAGTGGAAATAAGTGAGATTGGTACTACTACCTGGTCGTTAGTTACATGTGGTGTATTGCGGGTTTTCCTTGTCACAGTCCTACACAGAATATTATCTTTGATTATATAATTCTGCTGCTTATACTTTATATATTCCTTTTCTTTATGATTGCCTTTCAAAGCATTTATAATTGTTTCTATTTTCTGATCTTTTCTTTGCTCAGTCTGTAACAATTCAGCACTCCAGCCTAAATCTTCTTGTTCAGATATTGTTTTTACAATAGGCATGGATGTTGATATATCTATTAATTCAGCTAAAGGCTCCGTACAAGATGACACGGGGTTGCGTGATAATGCATCCGCAATGATATTTGCTTTCCCAGGTAAATACCCGATTCTTGCGCCAAAATCTTGAATGATCAAATGCCACCGAGTTCGTTTAGGGCTGTGGTTGAAGCCTTTAAAGAACTCTGTTAGTGGTTTATGGTCAGTAAGAACCTTAACGGGATAACCGTAAATTATGAACTTAAAATGCACTAGCGAATTAACAATAGCTAGTCCTTCCTTGTCTATTACTGCATACTTACTTTCGGAAGTTCTCAATTTTCGAGAATAGAAAGCTATCGGGAAAAACTGTTTATCATATTGCTGAAGCAATACCCCTCCTACTCCTAAGTCTGAGGCGTCTGTTGCAATGAAGAATTCCTTACCGAAGTCAGGAAATTTTAAGATAGGAGAACTACACAGTTCATCTTTCAAAGTATTAAACGCCTGTTGATGTTGCTCAGACCATATGAAATCTACGCCCTTCTTCGTAAGATCAGTTAAAGGAGCGGCTATTATTGAATAGTTGCATATAAAACGCCTGTAATATCCACTACAACCCAGAAATTGCTGTATTCCCTTGACATTAGTAGGTATGGGAAAATTACGTATAGCCGACACCTTATCATGGACTACTTTAAGACCTTGGCTTGACACCATGAAACCCAAATATATTAATTCTGTTTTGAAAAACTCACACTTACTAATCTTTACCCTTAAGTTATGTTGTCTTAATCTCTGTAGTACTAGTTCTAACTTACGTAGATGTTCTTCTAAGGTGTTGGAAAAGATTACAAGATCATCCATATAGGCATGCAATATATCTCCTAACAAGTCTCCAAACACTATGTTAATCATTCTTGTAAATGTTATAGGAGCACAACGTAAACCAAAAGGCATCCGCAAAAATTCATAATGTCCCCTGGCTGTGCTGAAGGCTGTGTATGGGATACTATCTTCTTCTAATGATATCTGGTGAAAGCCTTTAAGTAAGTCCAAACTGGTAAAATATTTATTCTGACCTAACAAAGACAAAATATCGTCAGTACATGGCACTGGGAATCGATCAGGGATCGTTTCCTCGTTTAGACGACGAAAGTCGACGCAGATACGCCATGTTCGATCTTTTTACGGTACAACTATTAAAGGAAAATTATAAGGGCTATTTGATTTTCTAATGACTCCTTCCTCTAACATTTTACCTACTTCATCATTTATTTCATTCTGGAATTTCATAGGGAGTCTGTACGAGGGTACATATATGATTTTTTTCTTGTCCTTTAACCTTATTTGATGCTCGATCACATCTGTTTTTCCTAAGGATCCATCCGTAGTGGAAAAGACATCTTGATATTTAGTTAAAAGTTCAAAAATTTTCTGCTGAATTTCTTCTTCTTGAATGTCCTTACTGATTTTATTTTTAATAGATCGCAAAAGGGATTCATCCGCAACTGATTGAGAGTGATTGATTTCAGCAACGGTAAGAATACGATGTTTATAAACTTCTACATCCAAGATATGTTGATTTTTGTGAATTACTAAAGTGTTATTTAAATGATTACAGACTTCGATATTACATTGCTGATGTGAGCCTACTGTATAAATAGCTTGTGTGACAGACAATCCGTTAGTTTTCAAAGTATCGGAAAGGATTAATATTTCAGATCCCGGTAGTGTTTTCTTTATTTGCACTATTAAATTCGAAGGTATGTTTGGTTCGATAGATTGCGTGCAAGATGATATTACGGGTGAACGAGAATTCTGCTGGGTCGCGTATATTATTTCTTTATTAGTGAGACAAGTTATTGGTTCTTCAACGTACGTTACGGTTACATTTGTCGTCTCCTTTTTATCCAAAACTGACTTTAAGGTATTAGAAGACTTATAGAATTTCCCTTTGATATACACGCCGTGCTTGGCAGGAGCTAAGATAATGTTTTGATTTCCCATAGATGGGTATCCTATAATTACAGCTGGATACATATTAATGTTTTTTACAACAACAAATGTATCGGCAAACGTGCGATTACCGACTCTGAACTGAATATGAGTTATGCCTATGACGTTTAATTCATTATTTCCTATACCTGAAAGTCTAATTCCTGATTTTTCAATCGGAAAGTTCGAAATCAACAAATGATGTGTCTTCAAATCCATAATATTACGTGGACTACCAGAGTCAAAAAATAACGTAAAGGATTTGTGTTCTAAATTTACAGCATATAAGGTTGGCCGTAACTCATTTTGGCTTATTATCGTATGAATTCGTTGCAAATCTACGGGAGCATGCACTGTTTTACTTAATTCGGCTGTGTGTTTCATAGGAAAATCTATTGTCTCACAATTATCTGATAAAACATTAAATTGATTATTCAATACTATTGTTGTTGACATGAATGACCTTGACCCAACATCACTCTCTTCCCCTCTAGAGTTAACTATGTGGTATTTGCTTTGCTCTGCACATTCTGAAAATTAGACTGACCTTGCGAGGTCTGGTTTGACGGCCCAGGCTCAGCGATATTTGAAGAAGTGTTTGTTTGTTTCGGACTCTGAACTGCATTGACATTTTGTTGTTTCTTCTTATTGTTAAAATGAGGATTTTTCTTTTTATTTCCATATGGAACTGACTGTGGAATTGACTGTGTATTTCTAGGATATTGTTGTGTCTTACGCGCGTAACATTGACTATAAGAATGCGATGCTGTGTTGTGAACTGAGCAAAATTTCGTTCTACAGTCTACGCTTATGTGACCTTGACGTTTGCAGTTGTAACACGTCACTCCCGCTACTGGACTGTTAATTACGTTCACTGTTTGTGGTTTTGTTTCATTCTTAGCAAAAACTTGAGTTAACACGGGATCGAGATCTGGGCACTTGGACATGTGTTTCTTTATCTGTTTATAGACATCCAATTCCGTACTTGCAGGCATTAACTTCTTATCAAAGCACCGCACTAAAGCTTCAGGCAACATAAGTGTCATGCAAGTTAAATACATTAATCGTAAAAAATCTTTCACGGAGATGTTATCGTTAGTAACCCAAGTGGAATTATCTAAAATGTCCTGATATTCGTTAAGCCTATCAGCTATGAGAGCTGCTCTCTCAATAACATTAAGCCGATTCATAGTGGCTTGATTAAGTGTATTTCGTAACGTTAACACTACATCCAAGGCTTCCTCACCCCCATAGATCGCGCGTAACCTAACTTTGAAATCATCCCAAGTAACTGCTTCTTGAAATGAAACACCTCTTAAATACGCACTCGCATCCCCCTTAGAAAAATCTATAAAACTTTTAGCTTCTTGTAATTGTACAAAAGGATCTACGATTTGTTTGGCATTTAAATGGGCATCAACGGATGAAATCCATGACTCCACATTTTGTGGCAAGAACCCGTTGACCCGACCTTGAAAAGGAAGGATTGCTGACCTGGCATTTA
>NC_090734.1:147024687-147030535 GCF_036898095.1 Palaemon carinicauda
CGCTATCAGGGATTTGTTTTCTTTGTTTTTGTCCTGCTGTAGGGCTTGCACTGAGGATCGTGAATCAGTATGAATGACTACTGGTCCCTCCTCATTTTCAATAGAGTATTTTAATGCTTGCTGTATTGCAACAAGCTCTGTCTGCAGGGTGGAGACATTATTGGATGTTCTCCAGCAAGCTATGAAATTGCAGGAGTCAACTGCTGCTCCTGCTGTTTGGGTTCCAGGATCTACTGTACCATCAGTATAGTAGATCTGTGCCCCTATTGTCTCAACAGAGTTTATAGCTGCTTCTGCTGCGTTTCTAAGTTCCTCTATTGTGCAGTTTTCTTTTGCCCTTGGGAGTTTGGTGTAGTTGAATTTAGCAACTTGTTTTTTCCATGGTGGAATATGTATTGTACTCTGTGCTGTGTCAGGGTTTAGTTGTAGGATTGTTTCTGTTAGGCCAAGTCTTTTAATGTTATTGCTATGGTCTTTGCCATAAGAACTTGGGGTTTGCACTTCAGGATGTTTGGATAGTTCCTCTCTTACTCTTTTTTTTGGTGATTGAGTCTCTGTCTGACAGGTACATCTTTGCAACTATGCTTGCATTTCTTATTGCAATTCTGTCCTCAAGGGTTGGTAGTCCAGTTTCCAACCTTAGGTTGCACAGTCTTGTCCACATTGGGGCTCCCAACATGAGCCTCATAGCATTATTTTGAATCACTTCAATTGTGTTGGGGCGGCATAATCTACTAATGATCTGGAACAGGCCAGATAATATTTCTTTTGGACGTGTTCATTTGCTCCATCATTGAGCCTGCTCAGATATCCCATAGCTGTATTTCTGGCATTTATTCTTTCCTTGAGATATTTTATCTCATGCTTGAAAGTGAGCTGTTTGTCTATTATTACTCCCAGGTATGTGTATCTGTCCACCCATTCTAGGGGTTCCATTCCTATTGTGAGTGGTTGTACAGGATTTGGGGCTTTGATTGTCATTGCTTTTGTTTTGTCAATGTTTATTTTTAGTCCAAGCTCATTGGATTTGTGGCTGACGGCATTGAGTGCTCTTTGCATTTTTATTGTCCTGACTGGCCCTCGAGCTATTACACATACGTCATCTGCAAATGCAGGTGTTGTTTTGATGGCTTATATACGGAGTCCTGCTTCGACATTCCATCTTCAGTGGTTAAGAACCGCCCTAGGGTGGAGACCATTAATCCTAGTGGGTGGTGGCCTCTGCCTCGCCGGGATGTTTGGTGGGATTATTGACTCTGGTTCTGTCAGGGGATAATCCCTGTTTTGACCTTCGGCTATATCAGTCCTGTCATAGTTGTTATTGCCTGGACTATTGTTGGTGGTGGACCTTATACATGTTGGCAATAAGGTCCCTTCTTGCGTGGTGTTGAGGTTAGGTCTTTGTTGTTGAATAAAAAGAGCTTCCATTATCCGGAGACGTCTGCTGTCAGGGGCACGGCCGATGATGGTTACAATTTTCACTATATGCTCCCTTGTTGTCTTGAAATATGTTTCTGGAGGCAATGCATTTTTATTGCACCCTGTTGCACGTGGCAAGATAATCTCTTAGAAAGACGCATCGTCGTCATCCTGATGTAGGTGCCAGGACATTCCTCGACAGGGCATTTATATCGGTACACTACGTTCGTCTTTTTCAAGTCATCTTGCATGGCAGGGGCAGGGTTGTTTTTCATTATCAAGTCTCGTGTTTTTGCTGATTGGTAATAAATTATGAGGTTGATTTCAGTATCCTCTGCCGTGGCAAAAACGTTGTTTTTTATTATATTTTTCATAATCTTTTCTTCTTCTTTGTAGTTTACGCTCATAATGCCTTTATAGTATAGATTTATTTTTGCTGGCGTGCTGGTATCATCAGGGCCTTCATTCTGGTACCATTTCTCAATTTCTTTTTTAATTTGCCGATTAATGTCCTTATTCGTGAAGCCATTATTCACCAGAATTTTAGTAACTCTATCAAGTTCCTCGTGGGTGCCTCTCCAGGAAGAACAGTGAGAAATGGCTCTCCGAATAAAAGCCTTAATGGTGGCAGTTTTATACCGACTAGGGCACTCGCTGTCACCATTCAGACATAGGCCGAGATTCATTGGTTTTACGTACACCGAGGTATTAAAGCTATTATTGCTTGTTTCTACAAGGACATCAAGGAAGGGGAGACGTCCTTGGAGGCTCTGCTCTAGGGTGAACCTGAGCGAGCTGCATTCCTTGAAAATTCGGCGAAGTTCTTCTATGCTCTCCTGATTGGCCGTTTTTATGAAAGTATCGTCAATGTAGCGCACATAGAGGTCTGGTTCACTGATTTTTCGAAAAACTCTCTCCTCGACTATTCCCATATAAAAATTAGCAAAGAGGACACCTAAAGGGGACCCCATAGCGACTCCATCTTTCTGAATAAATATATGGCCCTTATGGGTAGTGAAAGGGGCTTTCTTGGTGCATATTTCTAATAGTGCATGGAGAGAGGCCTCGGGGATGTTGAGGGTGGGTGTCGTTGTATCCCTATAAACTCTATCCATTATGAAGTTTATTGTTTCATTCACGGGAACGTTAGTAAATAGGGACTCGACATCCATGGAGGCAATAACTCCGTCACTTGTGGAATTTCTCAGTTTTTTCTAGGAATTCTGCTGATGATGTCACACAATATTTATTGGGAATATAGGGTGTGAGCAAGGTGTTCAGTCTCTTAGCAAGCTGGTATGTAGGGGCAGGGCACTGGCTGATAATAGGCCGGAGAGGGTTCCCTTGCTTGTGCGTTTTTACATTTCCGTATAAGTAGCCGAGCCCAAAATCACCTGAAATAGGTGGCAAATGGACGGCGTTGGTGGCAGCGTTAATGGTTTGTATAATGCTGTTTGCTTCTCTCTTGATATCCTCAGTGGGGTTGCGGGACAATCGTTCAAAGGCATTATGAGGGTAAACTACAAAGAAGAAGAAAAGATTATGAAAAATATAATAAAAAACAACGTTTTTGCCACGGCAGAGGATACTGAAATCAACCTCATAATTTATTACCAATCAGCAAAAACACGAGACTTGATAATAAAAAACAACCCTACCCCTGCCATGCAAGAGGACTTGAAAAAGACGAACGTAGTGTACCGATATAAATGCCCTGTCGAGGAATGTCCTGGCACCTACATCGGGATGACGACGATGCGTTTTTCTAAGAGATTATCTTACCACGTGCAACAGGGTGCAATAAAAATGCATTGCCTCCAGAAACATAATTTCAAGACATATAGTGAAAAATGTAACCATCATCGGCCGTGCCCCTTACAGCAGACGTCTCCGGATAATGGAAGCTCTTTTTATTCAACAACAAAGACCTAACCTCAACACCACGCAAGAAGGGACCTTATTGCCAACATGTATAAGGACCACCACCAACAATAGTCCAGGCAATAACAACTATGACAGGACTGATATAGCCGAAGGTCAAAACAGGGATTATCCCCTGACAGAACCAGAGTCAATAATCCCACCAAACATCCCAGGGAGGCAAAGGCCACCACCCACTAGGATTAATGGTCTCCACCCTAGGGCAGTTTTTAACCATTGAAGATGGAATGTGGAAGCAGGACTCCGTATATAAGCCATCAAAACAACACCTGCATTTCAGTTCACTCTTGACAATGAGCAGAAAACCTTCTCATTGCTCGAAACCGGTTGAGTCGAAGGATGTGTTAAACTTAACTCCACGTAATTTATAATTTTGTTGTACAAAAGTGACCATTACTTTGTGTGCACTAACATTGTGATAGTGTTTTATACTTTATACATATTATCTGTACTTTTACAATGTGTTGTGATATATTAAAGACAAATTGTGAATGATATGGTCTTCATCACCTTCCTATTGATATGTCCCTTTCCCAATTACTGGCGGATTGTTTAAATGAAGAGAAAAAGATAATAAGAACAATAGAAAAAGTTGATTACAAAATTAACGCCACTGAGGCAGCAATCACTTTCAATAATAATAATAATAATAATATTGCATGCAAGAGCAATACAGTGATTTGTGGCTGGGGTGTTACCAAAAGGCCAGTCCTCATACAACCAACTTTATTGAACGATAGCATACTGTATGTGTTTATAGGCCCCATGTGGTCACATTCAACGGTTTATGTAAATAAGGTTAATATTGTCATAAAAATGGACAATATAATTTCGGTAATGATAATGGAGTTAAAATTAGCATATTACATTCAACGGTCTTTTGCCATTTAGTCAGATGTCGGTTGCAGCGTAGAAGAAAACGTAGAGAGGACAAATTCATTCATATGTAAGTGCGTTGCTTGCACCACGAGCATTACAGATTCTAATAAGTGTTATTCGCAATGAAGAGTAGAAGTGATGTCTCGAAGCCTTTCTGTGAATTCTCTTTTAATTATGCAACTTGTAGATTATTTTACTGAATATAACTAAAGGTCAGATGACAGTAATCATACTATCTCATACGAAGGAATGATTCACCTTGTTATCCAAAACATAATGATTAATTTTGTATTTGCGTAACTTCCTTTTCATGATTCACATTCATTAACCTAAAACCCTAAATTTTGTATAGATTTCTTTCTACTTGACCACTCTTCATTTGACACGCCTACACCAAATTTTGATATTGGTTTATGCATTTTAATTTTTAGAATTATAGAAAATATCAAGTTATAGGAATATTAGAATGAATTCTTGTGCATTTAAGTGATAGGGAAGTTAATGAAGCTATTTATTGTTAGTATTTAACTTGGATTTAACCTTTTTTTCTAGATATGAATATTTTAACTTTTTTTTCTAGATATGAATATTTTAATTTTTCTCCAGATTATTGCCATATATTATGTTTACTGTATTAGTATAATTATTTGCTCAATTATCTTACCCTAACTTGTAAACGTTATCATCTACATTTCTCCTTCATTCTTATTTCAAATTATACATAATTCACCGGATGACCCCCCCCCCCCTCACTCTCTCCTTACTGATAGGTTGTAGGTTGGCCAGGGCACAAGCCACCCGTTGAGATACTACCACTAGTGAGTTATGGTGTCTTTTGACTGGCCAGACCGTACTACATTGGATAATTCTCCCTGGTTACGGTTCATTATCCCCTTGCCTACACAAACATCGAATAGTATAGCCTATTCTTTACACATTCTCTTCTGTCCTCATACGCCTGACATCACTGAGATTGCCAAATAATTCTTCTTCATCCAAGGGGTTATTGCACTGTAATTGTTCAGTGGCTACTTTCCTCTTGTTGAAGGTATAAGAGACTCTTTAGCTATGGTAAGCAGCTTTTCTAGGAGAAAGACACTCCAAAATAAAACCATTGTTCTTTAGTTTTGGGTAAGGCCACAGCCTCTGTACCATGGTCTTCCACTGTCTTGACTTAGAGTTCTCTTGCTTGAGGGTACACTCGGGCACGGCGTTCTGTCTTGTTTCTCTTCCTCTTGTTTTGTTAAACTTTTTATAGGATATATAGTTTATAGTTTAAATTGTTACTCTTCTTAAATTTTTATTTTTCCTTGTTTCCTTTCCTCACTGGGCTATTTTTCCTATTGGAGCCCCTGGGCTTATAGTATTCAGCTTTCCCAACTAGGGTTGTAGCTTAGCAAGTAATAACAATAACAATAATTTAAATTAGAATTATTCTCGGAAATGGATCCGAAACGATTAACACGAATGATTTACATAAAAACCAGTATGCTTTTAATTCACTAAACTTTCAACTGGGCTCCACAAGGCACTAGAAGAGTTGGATGACCCAGGGCTACATGGCTGAGGACTATGAATCGTGCGTGAAGTGGGAGCTGATGAATGGGAA
>NC_090734.1:147031035-147033535 GCF_036898095.1 Palaemon carinicauda
TTGGATAGGAGGATGAATAAGATGGGTTCCTCTTGGGAATCGCAATTTAAGTAGGAATAAAATAGTCAATGCTGCTATCATCATCTTTATTCGGGAGCTTTCGACATAACTTATGTCATCTTCAGCCTATCTGCAATTATCATATGTAAAATTATAAAATCCTCCTAAGTACATAGTTAGGAAGATACACTTTCATGGAATTAATCAACTAGTTGCAGATAGGCTGATGATGACATAAGTTATGTCGAAAGCTCCCGAATAAAGATGATGATAGCAGCATTGACTATTTTATTCCTACTTATATATATATATATATATATATATATATATATATATATATATATATATATATATATATATGTATGTATATATATATTTATATATATATATATATATGTATGTATAATTTACATGCATATATATACACATATATAAAGTATAATATATACAGTATATATATATATATATATATATATATGTGTATATGTGTATATATATATATATATGTATATGTATATATATGTATATGTATATTATATATATATATATATATATATATAATATATATATATATATATATAGCCTGATAATTACTCTTTATTATATCATAATGGGAATTAGGATGAAGCTCAAAATAAGTATATAAGTGGGAGATTGATTAACATCTTAATATTAATTTAAGCCAAGTTGTTATCGATTTCCTCTAAGAGGTCTGGTTTGAACGTAACTAGCAGAGGATGATTAGACTTGCTAATGAATTTCCTGTAATCATCATAACTAGTGTGTAATTAAGGCAACTCATTGAACGGTGTGTACACAATGTGAAATATCGCGAATTTATTATATTTCTTGATTATCTGAGTAAATTAAGAAAAAAAAAATATACATGGAGTTGGGGGTCCAGATTAAAATCTTAATATTGAATATTATTCGGCATAGGAAAATTAGTTGCAAATTAGGCATAACTACTCCAAAGTAATTAAATTCTAAGTAAGTCTCTCTCTGTATTTATATATTTACATATATATATATATATATATATATATATATATATATATATATATATATATATATATAGATTACATATACATAATATATATATTATATATATACATATATATATATATACACATATATAAGATTACATATATATACTATATATATATATAATATATATATATATATATATATATATATATATATATATATATATATATAAATGCATCCACATACGTTACTCAAATAACAGTCCTATGCTCCAACACTCTACATGGAAAGAATATCCTCTGATTCATAATAAAGTTGGTCATTAAAAAGAAATTAAATAAATAAATAAATAAATAAATAAATAAATAAATAACAAAGAGATAAACATTAAATACAAAGAAAGAAAGAAAATTAATGCAACTCGCTCTCCATTTGCTAAAGGACTAAAGGATTCCTTATTTGTTCATCCGATCGAGGCACACACTCTATACCGGCCGGCTCTTAATTGATGTTTCTCCCCGCACAGCGGTTTGAATGACCCTTAATTAGAATGAATTAAATCAGTGATATGCTAACAAGCTAAGGGTTTTCCCAAAGAGGGGTAACGATGTTTTAATTAAAAACCCATTTCGTTGCTTTCGTTTTTTTCTTATAAATGGATGGAATTTTAGGATGTAATGTTGGAGGTCCCTTAGCTCCTATTCATGTTTCAAAGGAGCAATTTTCAAATAGCGTTATGTCTTAAATGGTAATGTTAGGTATGAAATCTCTGGCTACTCTGCTGGTATGTTAAATTAGTTGAATAACCGAAATTCTGGACCAAACTTGCGTAAAGTAATATCGTTCCCCCAACTCCCATCACCGCCCCCCCCCCCCCCGAAAAAAAAATCCTTAACATTTAAAGATGACACCATCTTATTTCTCTTCCTATTTTTCTTAAGTTTTTAAAGTTTATATATGAAAGATTTATGTTAATGGTTTTGCTGTTCTTAAAATATTGCATCTTAATTAGTCATTACTTCTCTTGCAGTGTTTACTCCCTTGTTGCCTTTCTTCGCTGCTCCATTTTTTCCCTGTTGGAGCCCCTGGCCTTATAACATACTACTTTTCCAACTAGGCCTGGTTGCTTGGGTGGGCAGAGTAAAACGGGCAAAATCTTCTTTGGACATAAGGGAATGAATGAAAATTAGTCGTTCTATCCTACTCAGAAATGGTAAAGTTTGAAGACTTTCGATAAAAAAAAAAAAATAGAGAGGCAATCAGTAGAGCGCAGACCTCCGCCGCGGCAGTTCATTTACCAGCCTTTTGCTTGACTGTGATCTTGACATTTGACCTTGAACCTGACCTTTGACCTTGACCTTCCAAAATTTAATCATATCCAGGTTTTTTTATAACAATTAATCCTTGCAGGTTTCATGACGATTAAGATTGTGGCCAAGAAGCTGTTCACAAACAAACAGGAGGTAAAACATAACCTCCTTCCACCTTCATTGGCGGAGGTAATAGGAGTCTT
>NC_090734.1:147038535-147041035 GCF_036898095.1 Palaemon carinicauda
TATTTGGTTATTAATGTAATATTCTATTTTTTCATCGTCATATAATAATAATAATAATAATAATGATAATAATAATAATAATAATAATAATAATAATAATAATAATAATAATAATAATTCCCTTGTAGTTTCCTTATTTCCTTTTTTCACTAGGCTATTTTCCTCATTGGAGCCCTCGAGCTTATAGGTTCCTGCTTTTCCAACTAGGGTTGTGGCTTAGCAAGTACTAATAAGGATAACAACAACAACAAAAATCATAATAATAATATATTTCTGTTTTAAAGACATGAATGTCTTTAAATTACAGGTATGTTTTCATTTTCCTCTTTTCCACAGACCTTTGCTGGAAACAGATTTATCTCTGTATTTATAAATATTAAAAGTATTTTATAATTTCCAGAATGGAATGTTTTTCAAGAATTTTGCGTTGGTTTAATCACAAAAATGCCTTTCAATAACATTCGTTATGAGTGTCCATAAAAAAATATAATATAAAATCCATTTTGATCATTAGATGTATTATCTTATAAATATTAGATGTTTAGATTTTCATTTATACTTAACTTTACGGAAGAGTTTTTATCAAATGAAGACTGGAATCAATGAGGAACTCCCAAGTTGTTCCTTAGACTTAGAAAGTTACCTACTTCGACATACTTCAAATATATAATCCTCTCCAAGAGAATCTAAGTGAAGAAGATGTTACTACAGACATAGTTAAACACTTAATCAAGTCTACTGAAAAGATGATGGTTATAATGAGGACGACGATTGTTTTTATTATTATTACAATTATTATTATTATTACTTGGTAAGCTACAACCCTAGTTGGAAAACCAGGATGCTATAAGTCCGAGGGCTCCAACAGAGAAAATAGCCTAGTGAGGAAAAATAAAATCTTTCAAGAACAGTAACAATATTGAAATAAATATTTCCTATATGAACTAAAAAAAAAAAAAACTTTAACAAAAAAAAGAGGAAGAGAAATTAGATAGAATAGTGTGCCCGAATGTACCCTCAAGCAAGAGAACTCTACCCCAAGACAGTGAAGGACCATAGTACAAATATATAGGTTAGTTAAGCCTAGTAAAAGCAATATTTGACTACCCAGTAAAAATAAGTGAATTTAAAGCACCAGAACCTCTTGGTTTTAGCTGTTCTGGATTGACAATAGCGAAATTACACATGTCAAAAATACTTCTGACATGTCCTCACTGGGCTATTTTCCCTGTTGGAGCAACTGGGCTTATAGCCATTGCTTTTCCAAATTGGGTTGTAGCTTAGCAAGTACTACTACTACTACTACTACTATCACTACTACTACTACTACTACTAATAATAATAATAATAAAAATAATATACGTGAAAACTGAATGACCAGGAAATATACAACACTTGTTAAATCCATAGGAACACGATGATTAATAGGGAAAAAGCTTTAGTAGCAATTTATTTCATATTTGTCATCGAAAGGTTTTATAATTTCGGATAAAATACAAAATGTCAAAATTTACGCTACAAAAGTACGTTTATAATATATGGTTTGACATGACTTTTTATTTTTTATATGTATGGTAGCCAGTTTACATTATTATTATTATTATTATTATTATTATTATTATTATTATTATTATTATTATTATTATTATTATTATTATTATTATTATTATTATTATTATTATTATTATTTTTATTATTACTAAGCTACAACACTAGCTGGAAAAGCAGGAGGTTATAAGCCCAAGGACTCCGCAGGGGAAAATACCCATTAGGGCAAGGAAATAATTAAACAAATAAACTGCAATCATTATCTCTCTTGCATGGACATATATGAAATAATAATCTCTCTTGCATGGACATATATCCTGTACATACACGCGCTAAAAGTCCAGTATAAAACAAAACACGAAACCAGTATCCTGAAATATTTTTCCCAGCAAAAAGTAAAAAAAAAAAGGAAAAAAAAGAAAAACTCCAGACATTCGCTATTTTTGTCTCTGATCGCTTTGGAAATCCTTCACAGAGTTGTTCGAATCGCCTTCGTGATGAAGCTGATTACATGGAAGGGAAACTGATCCTATTCAATCAACCCCCCGGGGACTCAGATACAGAGCACAAATTCTATTATCTTAATGGGAGTCGAGATTTGAAAGATGCCCCAAAGACGACTTAAAAGAATGTCTTCTGTCGCTCGGGGCTATTATGATTATGGGGCACACGTGGCGTTGTCCAAGATTCTGGATTCTGGTTTCTGGTAGAAGTTGCATTATTATTTATACTTGTATGTGTGTATATATATATATATAAATATATATATATATATATATATATATATATATATATATATATATATATATATATATATATATATAGGTTTATATCTCTATACACACATATATATATATATATATACATATATATATATATATATATATATATACATATATATATATATATATATATATATATATATATATATATGTATATATATATATTGGTA